>NC_057863.1:134731193-134868693 GCF_019393635.1 Dromiciops gliroides | reverse complement strand
TCTTTTTAAGTGGTGGAATTTGACATAAGAGATGTGGAATATTGTCTGAGAAGTACAAATTTGTTTGTGGAACCATACTGAGGTTTCTTTGAAGCCAGAAGGCCACAAAGACCCAGGATATTTATTGGGCAGATGTCATAGAGATAAGGAGATACTGAGAACAAACTTCAACTACTTGCTAATTTAGTCTAATCCAGGCCCTATTCCTTGATAAATGCTTTTTTATAAGTCATATCTCTATTTATATATGTATCCCAATCACATCTCTGCCCATAAAAAACATAACTGTCAAAACTGTTAACTAGAGATTAAGTATATCTGCAAATGTTTCTAGTGTGGGTTATTTATCAATTAACCATAAATAATTATTTATTTTCAATAATAAGGAATGTCTTTAAAGTATGCTTAAGGTTTGGGTTGCTAGCTTGACTACATTTTTTAATCTCTGACTAAACTGACCTGACTTCTTCCCTCAGTCCAATTGTGTCTTGCCTCTATTCTAGATTGCTTTACCTTTATATAAGTTCACTTGGGGTCTGAGAGCTACCCAGGAGAAGATGTTACTCGTATTGCCACAAAATTGGATGGAGAAGTTGGGGATAATACTGGAATCAATGAATGTAATCTTGGAAATGAACACTACTGTAAGGTTTGGAGAAAATGACATTGTTTTTGCCATTCCACTACAGTAATTTCAGGAAAACACAGCAAGAAATCTGGAAATGACATATCATATAATATTAACTTAGGGAAATGTATTTTATCTATGCAGCTTAAACCTATTATAAAACACTTTTCCTAAAACCATAGATATGATTATAATGAAGGTCAAATCATGTCTCCCATGGGCATCTATTTCACTATATCATGAAAAACCCATCATCAGGGTGTTAGCTTTGCTCCATTACACTCGATATGGTAGAAAGGCTGCTGTAACTTAAAATTGCATGTAAAAATTAGGAAATAATGACCATGGGCCACTGCATTTGTAGAGTCATCAGCTATCAATGTTTGTGTCCTTTGTGCTGTAAGGGAAATCCTGCATCCATCTATTCTTAAAACAAATATCGATCAAATACTTTCTGTATGCAAGTCACTCTGCTGAATGTCTAGAAGAATATACATGAACAAGTTATAGCCCCTACATACAAAGAACTTATACATAGATTGTTTTTTAAAGCATATGTACAAATATTTCTGGAACTATGAGATAAGTTTATAAGAAAAGTAAAGGAGAGTTATGAAGTCCTTATGAGAAAAGATAACTTCTAACTGGGCTGTTGAGGGAAGGCATCCTAGAGTACATAAAAGCTGAACTAGAGTTTGAAGGTTTAAAACAGGCACAGGTAGAGAAAAGGCATTTCAGAAATGGTGGTGAACAAAGGCACAGAAAGAGATGGTGAGGTATAAGCCATTTTTTGAATGCTGACCAGTTCTATGTAAATGAACAAAGCACGGAGAAATGGGGTCAGGAGGTGAATTGTCAGCAAATAATCATATGTGGAGGATCAGAAAGAAAAAAGGAATCAAGGAAGACTATGGATAAATCTGTGTAACTGGGAAGATGGTAGTTAAATAAACCAAAATGGAGAAATGAGAAAGAGAATTAGTTAAGAGACAGTCTGTCAAGAAGCAATTATTAAGTTAAGCACTTACTATATGTCAAACACTATACAAAAAAAATGCAAAAATAATGCCAGCCCTCAAGGAGGGTACTTGCCAATGAGATATCAGATACATCTATTACAATTATGGGCCGGATTTTTGAGAGAGGGTGTGAGATAATGAATTTGATTTAATGAAATGTATCTTTGCTGAACATAAGGTATCCTGCATGCTTAGTAAGCACTTATAACATATAAGAAAATCTGAAGATGAGATTTATTTTTAAACATCAAGGGAAAACAAAGCCATATTAGGAAGAAATGGGTATTTTGAGTCAAAATAACAAAATTATTATTCTTCAAAAGTAGAAGGCTAGAGAACTGTTTAAAGTTGCCATCTGGTGTAATAATAAGCTCAATAAGATAGCAGATGCCATGGCCAGTTCTTCCTAGTCAAAACCAAATGTAACAAGTGGTTCAATTTTCAGCAGAGGACAATTTGTATGTTTTTGCTCTAAAAGCCATAACCTCTCATTTGGATTGCACACACTTCCCAGGGCAGAGCAGCAAACTCCCTCAATGATATTTTTCTCATTGTTAAAAAAAAAAAGTAGTGTATTATTGAAGACAGATTGTGGTTAAGCCAATTTATGTCCTCACATAATCCCTTTAACTATCAATAATCAGTCACAAGGGAAGAGGAATTAAAGAGATTTGATTATTACAAAAACAGACAAGCAAAATCACTCCTCATTTTGATAGCTTTCTCCTCTAAGCCAATAGTACTCTGTCACCATTGATATTTTCCAACCTAAACTATATTTTATATTGGCAAAATATATAAATCTTTATTCCTCACATAAGCACCAACATAATGGATTTGTCTATAACCATGTCTATATAGACAGTTTTATTACAGATATATATATATATACATATATATATATATATATATTCATGCATACACAGATACACAGGATGTCCCAAAATTCTTAGTGCAGTTGTTAAAAATTAAAGTTAAAACTGCCAGAGAGAAGCTAGGTGGTGCAGTGGATAGATCACTTGCCTTGGAGTCAAGAGGACCTGTGTTCAAATCCTGGTTCAGACATTTACTACCTGTGTGATCCTGAGCAAGTCACTTAACCCTATTGCCTCCCAAACAAAATGCACTAAAACTCTGGGGATACTCTGAATGTATGTACGCATATTTTTTTTTCCTTTTGACCGGACTTATGATTTCATTTCTGCCTGATGAGAAAACCTCCTCTGGCAATGTGGATCAGCAGCTGCTTTATATTTTACTGTTTTATGGAGTTGACTATGTAACACATAGAGGCACTGGAGGGTCATTATCTCAACTCCCCCTCATCCTGGCATGTAAGGTCCATAGAGCAATATTACATCTTCTTTTCAGGCTTCCAGTTCTAAGACTAAAGGGCTGAGGGTTTCTTCTTATATTATATCCCATAATACCCCATCCTCTATTCCATTCCACCCCCCTCATCAGCACTAATATTTCCCTA
Organism: Dromiciops gliroides; assembly: GCF_019393635.1. NCBI lineage: Eukaryota > Metazoa > Chordata > Mammalia > Microbiotheria > Microbiotheriidae > Dromiciops > Dromiciops gliroides. The sequence continues at coordinate 134,865,566 of NC_057863.1, read as the reverse complement.
ATACCTAACCTGGGATTACTGCCCAATATTCACTGACCACTTAACATCTGTTAACTTCTACAAAGGGATATTTACTGAGAAAATATAGCAAGGAGAGGAGTGCAAAAACATTCTACCCAACAAGGGCACAATCTCTCCTTTACCCAATCTCTTAATCTCTGTGAAAAAAAGACTTCAGACCCTTAATGATTACTACAAAGCATTCCTCCAAATCAAGATCACTTATGATTGCAGCATAGGTGATGGGGTTAATTGATCCCTCACCTGTGAGACATGAATAGGTTGATCTACTATTAGGCTGAGCCAGGTAAGCTGCTTTTCAGAATTGACTCCTCACTAACCTTGGCTACGGGAGCAACTGCCGGACTTTGCCATAGTCTCCCAGTTTAGGGACCTCTGGTGGTTCTTCCAGCCTTTCAAAGGTGACAAAATTGTAACCTAGTCCATCTGTTTTGGATACTCATTCACTTAAGAACAGGAAAAAATAAGCGCGACAGAGACAAAAAGAAACAGACACTATACATTCATAGTCACATAGTGGCCTAGGTAGGGGGATAGAACTTGTCATAGACACTAAGGCTACTTTCTTCCCTGCCCAGAGCTCCATATCATTTCTTCCTCCTCACTTGAAAGCTGCCTGGGAGAGAAGTTCTTTTCATTATAGCCTTTTGTAATGCATACTCAGTTACAGTTTAGCAGCCATTCAAAAGGCTTTTGATCCCTGTGCATTAAGCCAGAAGAAGACAGTTAAAGAATAAGTGGGTATGCTCTAATATAGGGAGGTAAAGAGCCTTCTATCAAAGCACAGTTACTGGAAGTGGACTCACCAATTCACCATGTTGTTCAATAACTAGCAGAGTTTATTGCTCATGTTCTTTTTTTTAACAGCAAATATGTTGGCTCTTTATTTCTATGTATTTACGAATATTTTTTATATTTTAAAATACATTTGAAATATGTGTATAAATGTACTGTGTTACTTAAAATATTGTGGGACTAGGCTGGGATTTTCTAAAATATTGCTACTTACAAATTAAAGGCTATTGTGCCAGTTTTGGCAGTAAGCATTTTTTATTACCATCACATATTACTAAAGTATTGACCACATGTCTGCCTGACTTCCCCATTAATTATATACTTAGCATAGGTGGCACAGTGGATAAAGCACCAACCCTGGATTCAGGAGGACCTGAGTTCAAATTTAGCCTCTGTCACTTGACACTTACTAGCTGTGGGATCCTGTAAAGTCATTGCCCCACCAAAAAAAACCCATATATATATATATGTGTGTGTGTGTGTGTGTGTGTGTGTGTGTGTGTGTATATACCCAGCATGGAGAGAATAAGAGTCCCAGGAAAGGGGCCAGAGAAAGAGAGTCCAGGGTAAGAGAGTAAGGGCCAGAGACAACATGGCTTCCAGCCCTACATTACCTAGTGAGGAGAAAAGAGAGTGTGCCTCCTGTCCCTAGAGATTTTTATCTTCTTTTTGATAGAGGCGGGTCACCACACATTGACCTAAGATAATTGGCCAGCATCATTCAGCTCCATTGATTGACATGACTTGGGGGGGATGGTGGTCTAGGTGTACTTCCTCCCCTAGTTAATCAGAAAGTTGATCTGCATTCCTTTTGTTAAGCTGAAGCCTCTTCCCAGGATGGTTTCAGGGAAGGGGAAAAAGCCACTAACATTAACAAGTTTAGGTTTCTCCTAGAAATTCATTATTATTAATTATTTTCTCACAATCCCCCATCTGCTTCATTAAGAAACTAAAATACTTTCCTTAAAGATTGCTCATGTTCTAATGACTGGGCTCTCATTAGCCTCTCCCCACCCCCTAACTGCATTCTACCTGGGACACTGACAGTTCAGGTGACTCTCCCAGTATTACACAGCAAGTGTATGTCAGAAGTAGGACTTAAAATCTCATATTGCTTCTTGTATTCATATATGACTATTAAAAATTTCAGATAACTAATATTTTTACTTTAAAGTTCTTTATTACACAAATTACAGGTAAATTTGCATCAAGAAATTATATTTTAAGATGATTTGAATACTTAAGAAACACAAACAGAAATTGCAGAAATGAAAGATAATGTAATTGCAGATATTTTTCTTGCTATTTTTTTGTCATTAGAAATTTAAGATATGACAAATTGCAGAAAAGAGCCAGACACCAATTTTTTTTTTGCTTTGGTTTTATTATTGTGAAAATTATTCCTTTCTGACATCAATTCTAAAAGCAACTAAACATAAAAGCTTCACAAATTAATTTTGAAGCAATAAGCATAATTAAAAATAATCCTTTGAATTTATATTATAAGGGATTTTTAAAAAGTTGATTGGCTAATTTTCTAATTTTGAATATTTTGTCTTCAAATGTCAAGAAAGTTTTGCTAGCTTTATGCTTTTGTTTGACAAGACAGCTCCACAGATTATTGATATCTTGCCAAATTCTCCTGTGACCCATATTAAACAATGAACTCAGTTTTTAATCAAGTGAATTCAAACTCTAAAATAAAATGTTATCATTCCTCCTTTTCAGGCAATTGTTTGGCAGCATTTTTTATCAGTATGGAAGAAATCTGATTCATTTAATTAATTGCCATTTTGTAGTAAAGGAAAATCATGTAATGTTCTAAGTATTTTTATGAACAAAATTCCTCTATTCATTTAGCATTTTGATGGCCCCTCAAATGCAATGAATAAATATTTTTAAATTGACTTCAATAAGCAAAACAAATTCATTATCTAATGAAAAACTTGACCTACTTCCTGTTAACTGATGACTGAGATGAATGATAGATGCAGGCCTAATAAATGACCCTTCCCCCTTTGATCTACATGACTGTATTGATTTTTGGAGAATCCTAAGTATTATGAACTGATGCAAAGTGAAGTGAGCAGAATCAGGATAAAAATTTATATAAGGACAACTGAATTTTAAGAAAAAAATAACTTTGAAAGATATAAGAACATTAATTGATACCATGTCTCCAGAGAACATATGATGAAACATGTTATTAACTTCCTGACCACGAAGTGATGAATTCAAGGGGCAGAGACATAATTTTGGACATAACCCTTATGTCAGTGTGATTTTCCTGATTATGTATTTGTTACAAATTGGTTTTTTTGTTTCTTTGCTTCACAAATTTTTAAAATTAGGAGTGAAATAGAATTGGCAATAGTGATGCCTCCCTCCCTGCAAAAAAGAAATCCAATAGGGGCAGCTAGGTGGCGCAGTGGATAGAGCACCGGCCCTGGAGTCAGGAGTACCTGAGTTCAAATCCGGCCTCAGACACTTAACACTTACTAGCTGTGTGACCCTGGGCAAGTCACTTAACCCCAATTGCCTCACTAAAAAAAAAAAAAAAGAAATCCAAATAAACATTTTTTAAATGCATAGAAAGGAACAGAAGGAAGTTCAGAGGGAAGCACAAAGAGGGTAAAAATTATTGTAATTTAAAAAAACAAGGATGAAATTAATATCCATTTCATATACAATCCTCTTGTTTTCTGCCTCGTATTTAGAAATACTGGGTTGTTTGGGGTTTGGTTTTCTTTTTTCTCTTTTTTTGATGTAAAAATTTGGAAAACTAGGCGGCACAGTGGATAGAATACCGGTCCTGGAGTCAGGAGGACCTGAATTCAAATCCGGCCTCAGACATTTAACACTTACTATCTGTGTGACCCTGGGCAAGTCACTTAACCCCAATTGCCTCACCCCCCCCAAAAAAAAATTGGAAAATTTAAAATGAAAACAAAATAAAATTGCAAGATACCATTACTATAGCATTATTTGTATTTCAAAAAATTAATCTTTTAGTAGATATATTTACTTTCTTAAATTTACTATAGTTTATATTGAAATTTGCATGTTTGAACATGCTTTAATTGATGGAGAATGTAAGAGTCTGATTATTGCGAACCATGGTGAATTTCTGGGGAAAGTCATTTTGTTATTCAACTTGCTTTTCATAATCTGTAGGGGCAATAGTCTACATGATTACTGTTCTTTATTCTAGGCAAAATGACATCATTATGTCAGGGTCAAGGTACAGGGTGTCCAACTGTGGCTGATTGGACCTATACAAGCTCAGAAGGCTCTACCACAGAGAGAATAGAAATAGTCCATATGAACATTTGGAATAGAGATGTCTCTAAATTTGAACAACATTATATGCAGAACTCTCTTCTGCCCCTGACATTTCTCCTATAGTTTTCAGGCAACAAATATTGTAATGGCCATTCTTTGACCCTTTCCAAAGCCATACTTGCTTTCAGGTAGATGACCATCTTCCAGGTGAAGGATCAGCCTAGTAAGGAGGACTAGCAAAAATCTTTCCAACAATGACTAAGAGAAAGAATCCCTTGTGATTGTCATGGGACAATCTACTTCCTTTCCCTTTACAAAGAAGGATAATGGAGACATTCTTGAACTCCTGGGGGATAATCTCTTTTTGCCAGACAATCTGAAAATTTTCAGTTAGCTTTTGTATGAGCAGTGGAAGCCCTGCTTTGTAAATCTCACCTGGAATAGAATAAGCACCAGGAGCTTTGCCACAAGAGAGTAGCCTAATGACATTCAAAACCTCTTCCTCAGTTGGAAGTTTAGCTAGAGAGGGATTGACTTAAACCTGAGGTATAAATACAGTCAGTGCCTTCAACCCCAGTTGAAGATGGTCTGTTGAGAAGTCTATGGAAGTGTTCAATCTATCTCTCCAGTATCATGTCTGTAAAACTGATCAATATGGGTCAATCAATACTCAGTAGTTGAGATGCACCCTGGGTTTTTGGTCCACAAATAGTCTGTAGGATATCATAAAAACACTTTGGATTGTTACTATCAGTGTAATACTGAATTTCATCTGCCTCCTTAATGAGCCAAGGATCCCGCATCTCTGTAAGCTTTTCTTACACTTTACTTTTGATGGAGTTAAATATTGCTGCCAACTGTGGGGACCAATTTTTAATTGGGGAATGCTAGCCAAGCCGCTCGTCGCGATATTGGGGCAAGGAAGGAGACAGGGAGCCTCCCTCAAAACAGAACTAGATTTATTTTAACAAGAATGAACTTAAAAAAACAAAACAAAACACAAACAGGATCAGTAGGATCAAGGGAAAAGAAATAAAATGGGGAAAGGGAAATTATAATACCTGAAAAAATACCACCGCCCAGGAATCAGCTGAAAATATGCAGCAGAATGCCTGTCACTTTCCAGTTTCTACCTAGAATGCCCAATTATCCTCCCCCAAACCTAGAAACACCCCACACAGCCCCAGCCAATGGGATGGCCGCTTTGACAGTCACATGACTGCCTTCACTAGGCTTCCAATCATTATAATTTTGCCAGGCCCATGTAGGCATCTGCGAGTGGTGATGACGAGACGTAACTTCTGGGCACCAGGCAGCTTCTGGGAGCTTAGTCACATGCTTTATTTTCAGGGGGCAGGGAATCACCCTGGTTCTCACAATGTGTTTCTCAGCAGGGGGTGACACCCTGATTCTCACACTTCAGTAAGAGTGCCTTCACTTGCCAGCCTTATTTCACTAAAGACTGATATTTGGATATAATGCCTTTTGTGATCTCTCACAAGAGCTATTCATGTTTCTGTATTATTAGATTTCATGTTGTACATAAGAATGTGCACATTCCATGTACTAACAATGAGTGGAATCTTCACAAAAGTTTTTGTACTTTTTTTTGGTTTTTTTTGAACACAGTTTGCGAAACCTTGCATGGTAAGCAGGCCAGGGCTAGGTTAAGTGAAGCAGACAATTTTGAGGGCACCTTTTTGAGCCCTTCCTAATGCCATGAGGTAAGCACTGTAGTCCTTTAAAAAGGCTGCCCAGCAGTTTGGAATTATTCCCAAAGGGCTATAAAACTGTTCATACCCTATGATCCATCAATACCACTGCTAAATCTATAATCCAAAAAGATCAAACAGAAAGGAAAAGGACCTATTTGTACAAACATCTTTAATTTCTTTTGAGTTAGCTAAGAATTGGAAATTGAGGATATGTCCAACATTTGGGAAATGGCTGAATATGATTGTAATGTAATATTATTATGCTATAAGAAATGATAATCAGGGCCAGCTAGGTGGCACAGTGGATAAAGCACTGGCACTTCATTCAGGAGGACCTGAGTTCAAATCTGGCCTCAGACACTTGACACTTGCTAGCTGTGTGACCCTGCGCAAGTCACTTAACCCTCACCACCCCACACAAAAAAAGAAAAAAAAATGACAATAAGGATGATTTAAGGAAAAAAAAAACATGTAAATACTTAGATGAACTGATACAAAGTGAAATAAGTAGAACCAGGAGAACATTGTACACATTAACTAATATTGTATGATGAAGAATTGTAAATGACTTTTTCATTCTCAGCAATACAGTGATCCAAGACAATCCCATAGTGTTCATGATGAAAAAATGCTATCTGCCTCCAGAGAAAGAAATGGTGTCTGAATACAGACTGAAGCATACCATTTTTTCACTTTTTTGAGTCTTCTTGAAGAAAATGACTAATATGGAAATGTTTTACATGATTCTACATATATAACCTATATCAGATTGCTTACCACCTCTAGGGAAGGGGAGCATAAGGAAAAAAGGACAGAATTTGGAACTCAAAACTTAACAATTAAAAAAAACATGAATGTTAAAAAAAATTACATGTAATTTGAGGAAAAATAAAACATTTTTTGAAAAGGCTGCTTAGTCACTCAGGGGGCTGCCAAATCCCACCAGTGAGAAGATGACCCTATGGCCTGTTCCTCCTGTGTGTAGGGTTGTGACTATGGCTCCCAGACATGTGTGTGCATATGTATGTATGTGTATATGTGTGTATGTATACATACATACATATATAAATACATACAAACATGTGGCTGCATCACTTGCCTATCCCACAGGAATTTGAAGTGGGTATAAATGGTAAAATGGTATGTGTAATTTCTTTTGGCTTTCACATAAATTGGATTTAAATGAGGCAGAGTTGCATGAATTCATCAGTCTTACTCTCTTCCAGAGTCATTTAAGACAACTGGTGATGACTCAGAATTCAGTGGTTGACCTTAGTATCTTCAATGTCTAACAAAGATCTAGGTACTCCACAGTGCCTGGCACCACAGCTGTCATGGCTATTGGAACAAATTGTTCACATCTACCTATTTCACCAGTGAAGTCTTCTTATTTTCGGGTTATCTTCAACCTGGTTTAGCCCATATGTCAAAATGGTTTACCAGAGTATGGTTATGTCACATGCTACAGCTTTTTGGAGCCAGAGTTGAGAGTTTGGTGGTAGATGGATGCCAAAGGTGGAAAGTAGCCTTCACACCAGAGGTAATAGTTTTCCCTGAACACCTTATACCCTAATGGTCTACAAAGGAATATTCAAGAGTCATCTTTAATATGTTTGGTGTTCCATCATAATGAACACTAAAACACAGCCTAAGAGAGGAATAGAAGAATTTTCACATTGGATATTTATTCATGCCTTTATGTTAATTATTTTCCTAAAGTCACAAAGGAAAAAAAACAAATCCTAGCTAACAATATTACTTCTAGGCTTTTATCAGGGCCTTATGAGAATAATTTACATGCTTAATAAGCATTTATTTTTCAAATGTGACTGATATATTTTCTGATGCTTACAGAAAATATTTCACCAAAAAAATCTGTTTTTAAAAAATCAACAATAAAATCATTGATAGAAACATAGAATTCATGAGAAAAGTAAAACTGCTTCCCAAAGGACATACCTTTATAGTTTAAGGATGGGCAAAGACATTTTAAACTTACTCAAGATTTCTTTAGCCCCATCAACCACAATTATATTTTTTATACTGAAGTAACTCATGCTGAAGGAACAGGAAGAATTTCAAAGAAAAAAAAAAGCCAAGAACTTGAGCTCATAAAGTCAACATTTCAGTATTTTCTTAGTCCCTACTCATTTCTTTCTAGTTGCTAAGTTATAACTTAGGGTTAGAGTGGCAACAGCAGTTAGTCATCAGTTTATTCATTTGAAGGGAATGAAGCAGTACAGAAATGAAATAATTTGCCTTAAAATGAGATTTACAGACTCTGATGTGTTTCCATGTTAACCACACATTTAGGTTACTTCTCTTAACCTGTATAAAATTCAGTCTTAGTGTATATGGTAGGGTGGGAATGAGGGTACAGTGTGTATATATATATATCCTCATACTTAAATCTTTTAAAGTAGGAAAAAAGCATCAAAACCATACCTTCGATAAATGAAAGAAAATATCATCACATCCTCATCTTTTAGAAATTGAGATAGTGAAAAAAATCAAGGTAGTAATGGTTTGCTCTGAAACTATGCAATGTTTGAGATTTTATGGAAAGTAACAATAATTGAACCATATAAAACCCATGCCTCTCTCAACATAGATACTATGATCCCAATAATTTATCCAGTATCTCTAGTCTTTTGTGTGTGTGTGTGTGTGAGGCAATTGGGGTTAAGTGACTTGCCCAGGGTCACACAGCTAGCAAGTGTTAAGTGTTTGAGGCCGGATTTGAACTCAGGTACTCCTGACTCCAGGGCTGGTGCTCTATCCACTGCGCCACCTAGCTGCCCCCGGTATTTCTAGTCTAAGTAAAACAATCACAATAATAAAATCCAAGGGGGAGGTGGGGAGCACACAAACACACACACACACACACACATACACACACACAAACACACACATATGTATATGTATATGTGTTTGTGCACATATATACATATACACATATGGATATATACACATATATTCACATGTGTATGTATATGTGTGTATATAAGCAAATATATTATATATGTGTATATATGTACACACATATATTTGCTTTGAGTTAAAATGTCCTCTGTTTTAGTTTGTTAAAAGGAAAACAGGAACTAGTGAACTACAGGTTTGAAAACACAGACTTAAGGTATATGAATGCAGGTGTAGTTTTCAGAAGCCTATGTTTGAGGAGAACCTAGATTTATTTTCTCTCCAACTATGCTGCGATTTTCCTGAAGGTAGGCATCATATTTTATTTTAATTTTTACCTCCCACAATATTTAATTTTCTCCATTTTACATAGAAGGTACATAATAAATATTTGAATGGACATTAAATTATTATTAGGTAGTATTTTTTAGCAATACTATGACTAAACACAAAATTTGGTTTTGTTGTTTTGCCTTGCTCACTGCTCCCCACCTCCCTCTTGGATTTCATTATTGCCATTGTTTTACTTAGACTAGAGATATTGGATAAATTATTGGGATTATAGTATCTTTGTTGAGAGAGGCATATGTTTTACATGGTTTAATTATTGTTACTTTCCATAAAATCTCAAACATTGCATAGTTTCAGAGCAAACCATTACTATCTTTTTTTTTTTTTTTGGTGGGGCAATAGGGGTCAAGTGACTTGCCCAGAGTCACATCACACAGCTAGTATTTGTTAAGTGTCTGAGACCAGATTTGAACTCAGGTCCTCCTGAATTCAGGGCTGGTCCTCTATCCACTCCACCACCTAGCTGCCCCTATACCTTAATCTTTAAAAGATGAACATGTGATATTTTCTTTCATTTATCAAAGGTATGGTTTTCTTGCTTTTTTTTCTACTTTAAAAGATTTAAGTATCAAGAACATGTTCAAGACAAATAAATGAAAACTTCTATACATTGAAAGTAGACTTATTGGCTAATTCACAAAGTAGCTGAAGGGGTAAAATTGCTCCCAAAAATGTATTCAGTAAATCATCACTCTGTTGAGGTTTGGTATCACAATGGATTTGGGGCAATTCTAAAGCTGAGCATCTTATAATTTGGTATTAGTGCATTATCTTTTTCTTAGATAGAAGATAATATCAGTATTTAGCTACATATATGACAGCTAGGTGGTGCAGTGGAGCACTGGCTGTGGAGTTAGGAGGATATTAGTTTAAATCTGACCTTAGACACTCACTTGCTGTTTTACCCTAGGCAAACCACTCAACCTTGTTTGCCTCAGTTCCTCATCATTTCAGGGCTGGAAAAGGAAATGGCCAACCACTCCAGTATCTTTGTCAAGAAAACCCTGAATGGGGTCATGGAGAGCCCAACATGACTGAAATGACTCAATAATGAAAAATGAGGGGAAGTCCTTACCTAAAAATCATCTAAAGTATTCTGATTTTCAAATACTCAGTGATAACCTTTGCACAAAGAACTCAGTTTTTGAGAGTTTAAGAAACTACAATTAAAATGAGAACATTGGTCTTAAAACAACATTTTATATATATATATATATATATATATATATATATATATATATATGAACTCATTTCTCTATCTAATTTATTATGTAGAATTAAATTTCACTGTGATTCATTGGAGTCATGTTTTTGTTCTCAATAAATATCCATTCAACCAACCCAGAAAATGAAGCTATAGGAAGGTTATTGATGGATATCTGGGTTCTTAATATGAGGACTGGTTACTACAAGTAGAAATAGAACATAGGACTTTAAATCTAGAAAAGACTTTTAGTACTCCACTATCCAACCTCATCATTATACAGTTGGTGAAACAAGACCAGAGAAGTAAAGTGATTAGCCCAGGGTAATTCAGATAGTAGTGGGAGGAGGAAGAGGAAGAGGAGGAGGAGGAATTGCTTCTGCTGCTACTACTACAACTACTACTACTACTACCACTGGTCATACTAGTAGAACCTAACATTTTTATAATACTTCAAGTTTTGCAAATGTATATATGGATACACATGTTATACATGTATGTGTGTGTGTTTGTGAGTATATGTGCATGTTTTGTATGAAGCCCTTTGTGGTAGATGCTATTATTATCCTCATTATGCAAATAAAACTGGGTCTGAGAAGCCAGGGTCTCACAACTACTGTCTTCCTAAGTCCAAATGCAGTAGTTCATGAATTACACCTTGTATATAATTGTTTTTATTGTTGTTTTGTTATTATTGTTATTCTTAATTTTAATTGTAATTCATTTTAAAATGGCTAACATTTATGTGGCACTTTAAAATTTGCAAAATACTTCTCATAAACTATCTGATTTGGTCCTCTGAACAATCCTGTGAGTAGTACAATGAGGATTGAAACTCAGGTCCTTTGACTAGGTTTTTATTGTTCTCTTTTTACCACATCAGTAATTCTCAAACTTTTTGTTCGTAGGATTCCCTTTACATTCTTAAAAATTATTGAGCACTCCTCCAAAGAGCTTTTGTTTATATGAATTATACTTATTATATTTGTAATTAAAATATCTTCATTTTTAAAGTTTTGGTCTCAAAGACATCTCCAAAAGGAACTTAGGAATCCCTAGGGTTCCCTAGTCTACTCTTTGAAAACTGCTGCATGGGATCACTCTCCTTAGCAGACAATAGTATTTTTCATGAAAAATCAGCTTTATAGCTATCTTAGACCTTTCATACCCAAATGGAGGGTTTCACATAGAGTGAATGTGTATTAGTGGCAATAGCATAATGGTTTCATTGCTTCGATGTTACTTGGGGGGAATCCTAGATAAATGAAGAATCCAACACATTGAATAAGTTTTCAATATAATGATTACAGCTAATTACATGATATTGGCTTCCATGGTGGTCATTGCTGAAAGGAGATATTTATCTATTATATTTATTCCACACTGCAGAGTATGGAATACTATACGGATGACAAAACAAAAAACAAACAAAAAAACCCAAACCCTTTCATTCCCCACTTGAGGAAACTAACTTTTCTGGTTTCTTACACTGGGAAACTGTTAGATTACATTGGAATAGGCCCTTATCCCTATGTTAGGTATATAGAGCTGCAGAGAAGTCTCAGTTTGGTGGATTTAGAATTCATTGGTTTAGTACTTCCCCTAAAGCTTTACCACTTCTAAAAGGTCATGCCATTTTGGATATCAAGAACTTTATCTATCTTACATATGCATTCCTGCCAGATATATGGTTACTGGACTCCTTATGGACTGTGGGGTGGGGGTGGGGGACTGAGAGTAGTAGTGGCTATTTAAAACCCAGCACCCTTCACTTTACTGCTATTATTTCTACTGCACTCCATACATTTTTGTCATTGCTAAAAATGGTCTCAAATACCAAGGGAAATACTCATGTTGTTGAAATACAGTAATTGAATTTTATATCTGGAGGCCACACATTTGCTTTATTTACAAATCTAATGTAACAACAATAAAACAAAATACCTGCAATGCAATTAAAATACTAATGTGATCATTGTGTTGATAAATTAACATTATGAATATTTGAGCTGGGTACAGTTAATCTAATGCAACTCAACACATATTGTTCAATTTTTATAACAAGTTTGGAATAATTTCAGATAATATAACCTTATTAATGTTGATCTTTCAAGCTTTCTAATTAAAATATATGAAAGAAATTAATGTTATCATTCATGGATTATGAAATCTGATGGCCTTTATGATATTTACACATTTTTGTCCAGATACTTGTTATAACATCATATGATGAACAGTTTATTCTTTAGCATTTTTAATCAGTTTGTTTGGAATCTGGGTTGGATAATAGAGACACTGGTAAAAAAAAAAATGAACGTCTCCAGGTCAAAGATTTGTATTTTTGTGATAGAGTCATCTAGCATCCTAAGAATTTAAAGTGATCATAGCAGGTATACAAAGTTGATATTGTAAGGGGGGGCAAAATGATACAGTTGATGGGGATTGCTTTCTAGGTATACAGGGGTAGCCACAAAGATTTATGTCTGATTAGTCATCTTTTCCACACTATCTATATAAAAATAAAATGTAGTTGTAATTAATATTCATAGAATTTAAGTGTTTTTTTAAACAGAGACAATTTTTATTGTTAATGGCTCCTATTCTGTCCATTCCTCTGTAATTTTCAAGTTCACTTATATCATTTAAAGTTCTATTATATGTCTACCCTCTCCTCAACTAGGCTACCTGATAAAGGACAGACCCTAGGGAAGGGAACTAGATAAAAGTTATAGAAATTAGAGATAGAACTGGAACATAATTGAGGTTAAAACAGGTTGACCTTCTAGTCACAGTGAATGAGTGATTTACATTTAAAACAGATGCTACTGATTGGGATCACTAACTAATTAACCAAGCTAATAATCTCAGATCATAGGGTAACATCTCTTAAAACTCTCTAATGAAGTCCATTTGTTTCTGCTTTATAACCTGACAAAACAAAATGAATCAAAATCAATCTTCTTTATTGACAAATTTATAATCCATATTTTTATTTTTTTTCTTAGGGGATGTGGGGAAAATATTTTTTTTTAATTATAAAATCATTCAGTTAGCGAGCATTTATCAGTTACCACGAATCAGGCACAAAGAATAGAGATCTTATTTTTTTTCACCTTTCCTCCTTCTAGTTTCTGCTCACAAATGGGAGAAAAAGATTACTGTTCTCTTTCCCTTTTCTACTTAAATCTTAATATTTATTACTCCTCCTTTCCCATTTTACTCAGTTCTTTTTGGACATTTTACCCCTATTATAGGACTGAAAATTTTAAAGAAGGTGAAATTTGTCTCTAACCCCATGTTGTAGAACTGGCATTTTAATAGGCATTGAAACCTTAAAGTATATATATAGAGAGAGAGAAAGAGAGAGAGAGAGAGAGAGAGATATCGAGATATAGAGATATAGGTATAGATATAGATATATAAATTATAGATATAGGTATAAATAAAATATAGATATGATTCTGTTTATCTTGTGGAAAATTAGAAATTTAACTAATGGCCCATAAATTATCAGTATATTTTAGTTGTGCTACTTTCATTTTATTTATTTTATAATGAGAGAAAAAGAGAAATTGTTTAAAGTAAGAGAATACATTGGTTAGCTAACCCCAGAACCTCTCCTAAAGTATTCTAATAAAGAGGAAATTTCCATTGCAATGAGTATGGTAGAGTGGAAATTATGCTAGAAGAAGCAAAACCAGGAATTAAATTCTAGGTCTGTCTCATTACTAGTCCTGTAACATTGGGAAAGTTACCTTAGTCTGACTCCGTATCTGAAATTAATACCCACCCTAGCTACCTCAAAGGGCTGTGGAAATTCAATTCAATTCAACAGGGAGAGAGAAAGAGACTGAACCTATGATTTCATTAACATAGTAAATTCCCCAACTCCCTCCATCAATGCAGGTTGGCAATTTCTCTGCATTTTTTAGTCTTACAGAGTTGCCTAGAGCATTTAAAGATTAAGTGGCTTGCCTGAGGCCACATAACCAGTGTATCAGATGAAAGACTTGAACCTAGGTTTTCTTGGTTTTAAGGCTACACCACAAACATTTGTTAAATGGATGTTCCATGTGGTATGATGGAAACTTAAAATGATAATGCAAATAAAAGCACTAAAGATTATTATTCATTTGGCTGACCTCTTATTTTGAGGTAATCAATGTTTTTTCCTAGTGTAACTCCTAAATCCTCCCTATCCTTTAATTTCTAGTTCAAGATTTCACATTTTACCCAGAGCCTGCCTAAGCATTCCAAATGATACTGAGTTTTTCCTCTAACCTCTATTATAATTGCAATCTGTATTATATGAAATACTAAATGATTCACGGGCTTGAATTGTTATTTTCTCATATATGTATACATATGCATAGATGCATCCATATGTGTAAAACAAGCATGTATGGATATACATAAGTATGTATGAATATGTAATACATTCCTATGCACACACATATATATACATATATACATAAATATGTATGTATAAACATATAAATACAGTCTTGTTGACATAATTGTGAACTCTGAAGAAATACAGATATGTATTCAACTTATTTAGTACTATTAATAACATCTTTCTCAATCCTGAGCCTAAAATTGTCATTCAATAAACACTTTAAATTGCATTTTGTTGAAATGTCCAATCCTGTCTTTCTATGTATCCAAATATCCAGCTCCAGTTACGATAACCCTGTTTTCCCTGTTATTTTAGTGTAGGACCACTAAGTGCCACTCCATAAACAAATGAGTAATTGAGTTATATCTCTTTTCTTCCTTGGACTTTATATCTATTTTAGTAACTTATATTATTCTTTATTGTAATATTTTTTTGTGTACATGTCTGATCTCCCGTCATCGAAACTGAACTTCTTGTTTGGTAGAAATTACCTACAATTTATCTTTGTTAGCTTTACTAACACCTAGAACACTGTTCTATACCTGGTGTGGTAAAAGTTATTTGTAGTAAAGATTAATATTCCCATTTTTAGTTAACTCATTTGGGAGGGTCCACACCTGGTCCACCCCGAGGTTATGAAGGCAGTTTTTGAAGGACCTCCCCTTTTGGGGGAGGGGAGATTGAACGTTCCCAGAAGGGAGGCAGGCTGCTTCCAGAACGCTAGGGTTTTTTTTTCTGGAACTCGGGCTTTCGGCT
This sequence comes from Dromiciops gliroides, assembly GCF_019393635.1. Classification (NCBI taxonomy): domain Eukaryota; kingdom Metazoa; phylum Chordata; class Mammalia; order Microbiotheria; family Microbiotheriidae; genus Dromiciops; species Dromiciops gliroides. The sequence goes on along the minus strand of NC_057863.1, from coordinate 134,850,124 downwards.
GGGGCCCTTGTGGTGGTGGTGCATGGCGTGTGTTTGTGCCCTGTCTCAGGTGACTGCTGTCTCTGGTCAGCAACTGTAAACTTTCAGGTTCAGTGAGTTACTTATGGAAAACCCTAAATTCCTTTGAACTAGCTAAATTGGAAAAGGTCTGGGTTAAGCTTAGAGTTAAGAATATCTATCTGTATTTCTATTTTCCTATTTCCTTGTCTTTGTTTTTTCTTAGTTTCACCTCTGTTTAATTAATTCCCAAGTAATAAAATCTTATCCCTTTGTGAACTAAAGCTTAGAGGCTCCTTTTTTATTGGCCTAGGAGAAATATTTTAAAAGGGCAGTTCAGAGGGGAGGGTTAAACCTAAAAGGTCCCTCATATTTCCAGGACCCCAATATTAAGGTGAGTCACCCAAATAATGCTCCATATATCAAATTTTGGCCCTCACACTAGTAAAGATTTAGTAAATATGTCTAGGATTTACATGTAGAGTGTCTAGATTGATGACATTTCAGTAAATTGTAAAAAGATTCATTAAAAAAAAAAACTTTAACTTTTTTTTTGGCCAAATAATACCACACAGGGTTTAATAAATTTTTCATGAGTGAATGAAATCATTAACATATGTGTATTAGAAATATAAACCATATACTTCCATGAGGGTAGTGTGATTTGGAAAAGATCCTCTTTGATATTATAGAATATGAACAACTACTTCTCTGCTTAATGTTAGGACTTAGAAAAGAAAGAAAACAACAACAAAAAATTGTAACACTTTGATGGCTCTCCTATCTCCTCAACATGCATAAATCCTTCCAGGCTACAGATTATAAGCCGTCAATTTCTCATTTTGTGTGCCTGTTGCCTATGACTTCCTATAAATCTTCCTCAAGGACTATGTCAAAAATGCTAAAAATCTTCAATTCTTGTGATAATCTATAGTGACCGATAGCCTATGAGAGCTATATATTAGCTATCCTTCCCTCTTACTATATGAGCAACCCATTTCCTTTTCTGATCACACATTTCACTGTCCTGATATACAGCACTTTATTGGTAATATCATGTTTGACTCATACTCATCATAACCCTCTTAATTGCCCTTTGAGTTTCCTACAACTTTACTTCTTCAAAGATTGTGACCTTATGTGACTCTTACCCATTTAGCACAATGGAAGATTATCAGTGTTAAAAATACGGTGCTATTTCTCAGGGAGAATCTTGAGGCCATTAAAATCACTGCTTAATTTTCAAAAGGCAATCCAGAATTCTCTTCCCCTCCATTTAATTCTGGTCCCAGATTATCATTCATCAGTAAAGTATGTCCAAAATATATGACTATTTCTATGGACTGTCCATTCAATTTCCTATTAAAATCAAGCAAGGGTCAACAAACTATACCTATGAGTCAAATCCAGCCTACAGCCTGAATTTGTAGGCCCATGAGCTAAGGATATTTTTTTGTTTTTATATTTTTAAACACAATAAGTCTTTATTTTAAACTATAAAAAACATTTTTAGCTCTCAGGCTACATAAAAATAGTCTGGATTTTGTCTTTGGGCTGTAGTTTTCTGACCCCTGATTGTCAATGAATATTCTTCATTTATTTTTTTTCCCACATAGACATCTTGGCCCTGCTGTTTGTGTAATTTAAGATTCTAAATGTGGATTCTAATCTGTTCCCCCAGTTTTGAGGGAAACTGACTAAAATCACTGATAAAACGAGTTTAGGCTTTTAAGGGTTTATTGGAAAATAGAAAGAAAAAGATTGAGAACAGAATTCCAACAGCCTGGCATTCCTATCTTTCCTCAAATTTCCTGTGAAGTCCTCTGCCGCCACCACCATCAAGTCAGGAACCCAAAAAGCCCAAGAGCTCTCCGCGCAGGCTCCCTCTCCTCCTTCCCATCTCCTCCCAGAAAATAGGAGGCTCCTCAAGTTGATTGGCTGGTATCCTTGATAGACAGCACCCAATGAGCAAACGTCATTTCCTGACGCCAAGGAAAAGCCACAATGTCTCTGAGGCATTTCCTCATGGTGGAGCTTTCCCACAGCAAGTCTCCAGTAGGTGGCATCATTCCAATCATTACAGTTCCCCCTTTTGTTCCTCAAGAAACAAAATGTAAATAATAAAAATAAAAAATAATAACTATTAATAACTAATAATATGTGAACAACAATATAGAAAAGGAAGAGAGGAAAGTTTTGTCCAGAGGGGCGATTTTTTTTTGTCCTCATGAACCAACGCTTTGACATTAGTCTTGCAAAGGGAGGGCCTCTGCAGAGGGTACATGTTACAGATGATGTATATTATAACAGAAAGGAGATAGTAAAAACTAACAAAACAAAACAGTTCATATAGAGTCTCTGATTTCTCTTGTCTTCTTGAAGTGGTAAGATGTCATCAGGAGGAAACTGGATTCTGGTCTGGAAAACTGGATTCTGGACTCTGGTCTGGATTCTGGATTCTGGACTCTGGTCTGGAAAGTTGGATTATCTTCTTTAACTGTTTGAATTGCTGTATTTTTACTAAACCTTAGCATAGCATTGTCAATGATCAAATTAGTAAATTCCATTACATTCCCTCCTTTATATCCTTAGACTTCTAATAGAGGGTTGAGGTAGTTATGCAATCGGTAACACTTTTTACCACCATGTGTCTGGATCAAAGCCAAATTTAGTATGTGTTCATGACACCTGAAAATGTTATGGAAAGGTTATCATACCATATCTCATGGTTCCGAGACAGCCAGTGATTGTGCTAGGCCACAGGTGAATTCAACTGAGTGAGATAAAAAGATAAATAAGTTCAGTTAAATTAGGTTAAATTAGGAGGGAGAGAGGATGAATACTGGACTGTGCCTAGTAATTGTGCTCTACATAGTCACCATCATAAGCAAACCATGGACTTATGTATACCTGTCTCTCCTTTTGTTGCACATATATTCTCTCCAGGGCCTGCATCAGAGTTCACAGCAAGTTAGTCTCTGAAATGATAAGTTTCCATACTTCTGAAATCTCATTAATTTCACCAAAGACAGTATGATGGTAAAAATTCGTGCTATGCTGCATAACTGAGAATATATTAGTGATATATACAATAATTCCAAACCATACCCAGAGTATAATGACATATAAATAATAAATGAATGTAAATAGCTGATTATATTAGACATTATTACATAATCTTCTTTTAGCAAGTAAACCACATCATCTTATACATGAATTCTCTAGTATAACAGTAGCAGATACTTAAAGTGGTGATTAATTTATCAAAAAGAAATAAGACTTCAATTAGCAAGATTCAATATTCAATGTTTTCAGTGAGGTATGAAGCAATAGGGTTCAATAACCCTTTCTGGTCTTTTTTTTAGTTAAACAGAACAACATAAAAGAGAAAGGAAAAAAAAATACTCATTAGAACTCATGGTTCTCTCAAAAAGAGAGAGTAAAAAAAAAAAGAATTCTGGTAGCTTCTGAGGCTCAATAGCCTTACCCACAGCATATACTTAAAATGTCTTTGAAAAGTCACTTAGTTAACAAAATCAGGTTTTAAAGAAAAGCAAAAGAAACAAAAGTCAAAAAAAAAAAACCAAAGCAAAACCAAAAACCAAAAATAAAAAGCAAAAGATTCGCTAAGCACCCTTTTGTGCTCTTAAAGAACTTAAAGGTGTGGTGAATCCCAGGTCTTTTCAGTGCCTTTCAAAAGTCAAAAGAAAACAAAACAAAAAGGATTAAAAAAAATAGGTATAGAGTAGGGAAAGGGTAGGGGAAATTGAGGTGGGCCAGAAAACTAGGCCATGTGCTTCAGTGCTTTGCCTGTAGAAGGAAATGCTTGTTAAATTTTAAGGTATTTAAGCTGCTAGAGTTTGGGGTATGCCACATTGTTTTAACTGGTTCCCCAATTCTCTGCATGCCAAAGTGGCAGGGGTTTCTGAATTGTCATTGATCTTTCTAATGCTGTCATAATGTTCTTTATGGTAGAAAATGTGGAGTTCTCTAGCATCAGTTTTGTCTGTGCCACTGATTTTCAATAAAGGCTGATTTAACTGATGAACTACCACATTCAGCTGATGCTGCTTTGCAAATGCTACAATTGTATCATTTCCTCCCCACTTTCCAAATTTCTTTAATTCGTCAACATATTCTTCAAAAGGGGTGTCATTTACTCTAAAAGACTCAAACTCTTGTCTATGGTTAATCATATAAGAAGCAGCTTCTTGTCTATGTCTGAGATGATTTCTACAGTGACCTTCTATCTGGTCTGCTAAAGCCCTAAAAAGGCAATTTCCGTCTCCTGATACTTTACGAAGACTGAGTCCCAAAGTATTTAACTGATCAGTGGGATTATCAAATGGGAACTGCCTATTTCCTCTGAACTCTCTTTGCTCTTTAACAGTTGTTATCTTTAGGGTTTTTAGCTCTTTAGCGTCTACCTCAGGTCTATCTGAAATCTCTTCACCTATGAATGGTGCAGGCTTTACATGAGAGCAATGAATCCATGAGTCTTTTTCACCAATTTTAATGGCAGTAGGAGTTGTCAATAATACCTGAAAAGGTCCTTCCCAGGCAGGTTGGGTTCCACTGGTTCTCTGAAAATTCTTTACATATATTTTATCTCCTGGGTTGAAGTTATGCAATGAAAAGTCTAACGGTCCTGCCTGGACCACAGCTCCTGCCTCATGGAGTTCAAGTAGCCTGGTTTGTAATTCCTGTATATAGGAGGCAACAGAAGTATCACCTCCCACCAGTGATGTATAAACTGGGGGAAAAGTTTTAGCTTGGATAGGAGGGTGACCAAAAAGCATTTCATAAGGAGATATATGAAGTTCTCCTCTAGATATATGAAGTTCTCCTCTTGGTCTACTTCGTAGATATAATAATGCCAATGGTAGAACATCAGGCCATTTCAAATGGGTTTCAGTACATAATTTGCCAATCATACTCTTAAGCTCTTTATTCATACATTCAACTTGGCCTGAACTTTGTGGATGGTAGGGCGTGTGGAATTTTGGAGTCACTCCCAAGAAAGAGTAGATTTGGGATAAAATCGAATCAGTGAAATGTGTGCCTTTGTCAGAATCGATGCGGGCTGGTGGGCCAAAATGAGGTACTATCTCTTTAAGAAGAATTTTGGCAACAAAGGCCGCTGTGGCTTGGGGGCTGGGAAATGCCTCCACCCACCGAGTGAGCTGATCAACTATAACAAGGCAAAATTTATAATGTCCTGCTTTTGGCATCGTAATATAATCAATTTGTAAGTGCTCAAAAGGTGTATATGCTAGAGGACGCCCTCCATAAGCTTTGGCCTTAAAAGCATACTGATTATAAGACTGACATGTGGAACAGCCCGAGCAGATTCGAGATGCTGTATTAGTCACACCTGGTGCTATCCAGCTTCTCTTAATAGAGTCTACAATGCCTTATGTACCAAAATGGCCTTTTCTGTAAACAGAGAGGCATACCTGGTGGTAGAATTTCCGGGGAAGAAATGGCTTACCTTCCGGAGACACCCAGACGCCGTTGATCTGTTTTGCCTTAAATTTCTTTTTCCACTTTTCTACTTCAGAATCATCATAGGTTAGGTTGGAAGGAATATCCTCAGAAGGTGAAAGGTTAAATACATGTTCAGGAGCTTCTAATGCAGCAAGCTTGGCTGCAGAATCGGCTCGTGCATTTCCCTTTGAAACAGGATCACTATTCCCTGTGTGGGCAGGGCAATGTACAACGGCTAGGGAAGAAGGCAGTTTTAGGGCATCTAAGAGGATGTTAGGAAGCCTCGTTGACGCCAAATCATACCAATAAAGTGGCATATGCCAAAGCCATATTTCGAGTCAGTAAAAATGGTGGCACTCTTATCTTTAGCTATATTACAGGCCTGTGTAAGAGCCACAAGTTCAGCAGCCTGTGCACTAAAATGGAAAGGCAGAGAAGCTGCCCAGAGGGTGTCATAATCAGAAACTACAGCAGCTCCAGTAAAACGGGTTCCTTCTCTCATAAATGAGGAACCATCTGTATAGAGGACAAGATCAGGATTTTCTAAAGGTGTATCAAAAAGATCATCACAGGGTTTTTCAGCCATATCAACTAAAGAAGCACAGTCGTGCAATGGTTCCCCCGAGAATGGTAAGTTAGGGAGTAGTGTTGCTGGATTAAGAACTGTGCAGCGTTTTAAAGTGATATTCTCATTATCTAACAGGGTTATTTCATACTTAGCCAGCCTTTGATCTGAAAAGGCTTGTGTCCTGTGACGTAGTAAGAGAGCCTCCACTTCGTGAGGGCATTGCACAGTTAGAGGGTTACCTAGGACCAAATCAGAGGCTTTTTCTACCAAAAGGGCTGTGGCTGCCACTGCTCTAAGGCAAGGTGGCACTCCAGCCGCTACAGGGTCCAGCTGAGTTGAATAGTAGGCTATAGGGCGTTGGTTAGGCCCCAGTGATTGAGTCAGAACTCCAGAAGCCACCCCCCTTTGTTCATGCTCAAAGAGAGTGAAAGGCTTACTATAATCTGGTAGTCCTAGGGCAGGTGCTGATAACAAGGCCCGTTTTAATTCTTTTATGGCTGAGAGATGCTGGGGATCCAACTGTAAAATGTCTGGGACAGAACTTTTTGTTAGAGCTATGAGAGGTTTAGTAATTTCACCAAAAGTGGGTATTGTGTACAGTACCCAGCTGCTCCCAGAATGGCTCTTAATTGCTTCTTAGTAGAGGGGGCAGAAAGTTGTTGAATGGCCTGGACTCGCTTACAAGAGACAGAGTGAGTTCCAGCAGCCAGAATAAATCCTAAATATTCCACCTGGGGCAAACACCATTGTACCTTTGACTTGGACACTTTGTGGCCTCTCTTGTGCAGCTCTAGTAGTAAGTGACAGCTATCTTCTTGACAAATTTCAGCATTAGGGGAGGCTAAAAGTAAGTCATCAACATATTGTACTAGTGTGGAGCCTTTAAAGGTAATGGAGGCCAGATCCTGCTGTAAAATTTGGGAAAATAATGTGGGACTGTCTACAAATCCCTGTGGGAGTCTAGTCCAGGTCCACTGTTTATTTTTCCAGGTAAAAGCAAATAAATATTGAAAGTCCTCATGTACTGGTATGGAGAAAAAGGCAGAGCAGAGGTCTACCACTGTGAAGCATGTAGATTCACAGGGAATGGAAGAAATTATGGTAGAAAGGGAAGCCACTATAGCATGTCTAGGGATAACATAATTATTAATTGCTCTAAGATCTTGCACAAAACGATAAACAGGTTTACCATCTGGCCCAGGCTTGGGTTTTTTAACTGACAAAATGGGAGTATTGCATGAGAGTGATGACATGGAATAATAATACCCTGGCTTTTCAAAGCCTCAATTATAGGGGTGATCCCTTCTATTGCTTCCCTAGACAATGGATACTGTGGAATGGAGGGGGGTGGTCCCCCCTTAACTTTAAAGGTAACAGGCATGGCAGACTTAAGGAACCCCACCTCATTAGGGGATGAGGCCCATAAAGACTCAGGAATGTCAGAGGGAATTTTGGATACTTCCCCTACTGTTCCTTGAGCTTCTGTAAGTAAAATTGGTAATAAATGAACAGTATCCTCTGGCAATTGTAGGGAGACAGCCTCATCTGGAGCACAAGATATGGTTGCTCTAAGCTTGCAAAGGAGATCACGACCTAATAAATTTACAGGGGCATCAGGCATGAGTAAGAACGAATGTTCCACTGTTAAGGGCCCCATAGATACCACGCGAGGATTCAATTTTGCCACTCTGTGGCTCTTTCCTGAGACTCCTACTTCATTCAAAAATCCTACAGGTCTACACCCAGCATCTGGTTTGCTTACTAAAACTGATTTAGAAGCTCCTGTGTCTAGCAGTCATAATACGTGTCCCCTACTTTGAGGGTCACATGAGGTTCATTACTCTGGGGAGGTGAATGAACTGGCACAAGCGCATTCAAAAAATCCGGATCTGGGAATATGTTGCTTTCATTATCTATGTTCCATTCCTCCCCTTCCTCTTGTCAATCCTGTGCCCCCCTTTGAGGGAGTCCATGGTTACCCTGATTCTGGTTCTGTCCTTCTGTTCCTCCCTGATAGGGTCTACGGTTATTCTGATACTGTCTCTTTGTATCCCCCTGAAAAGATTTATATCCATTTTGATTCTGCCTGTAATAAGGCCTATAATTACTCCGGTTGTTTCCTTTCTGATAAAAGTTTCCAAAATTATTTCGATTTCCCCCAAAGAATTCCTCAAGGCTCTCGGTCATTGTCCTCTTAAGGTCTTGTTTTCTAGTTCTACATTCCCTCAAGAAGTGTCCTTGTTTTTTGCAGTACTCACAAAATTTAGGGGGTTGATAACGATTTTCAATTTTCCAGTTTCTCTGCCCTGTTGTTTCCTATACTGGAGCTGAAATGTCCTGTCCCTTTCTTCTCTCTCATTTCCTTCATAAATATATATTGCTATTTCTTTAAGTCTGTCAGGACTCAAACTATTCCACCCAGGACATTGTTTTTTAAAATATTTCTGAATTTCTGGTAAGGACCAGTTTACAAAATGAGAGCAGATAATATGGGCGTCTCTACTGTCTAATGGGTCTAGTCTAGCATATTGCCTGGCATACTTACACAGCCTGTCATAAAATCTATTAGGTCTCGCATCAGGTCCCTGAACTGTATCTATAAATTTTTGCCAGTTATCAGTCTTTCTAATACAGGATTCCATTGCCTTCAGCAATGTTTCCCTTGCATCTTTCAACATATCAAAATGCTTAGGGTTATTGGGGTCCCAGTCAGGGTCTTGAATAGACTACCCAATATCAACCTTTCTCGTGGCTTCTAGGCTGTTTGCTGCAGCTACTATATCTGCTCTTTCTCCTGGGGACAATATTGTTTCCATAAGGTCAGTAACATCATTCCAAGTGGGCTGATATGCTCTAAAAATTGCTCTAAACTGCCTGATAACTGCTGTGGGATCTTCATCAAATTTAGGAGTGCTTTGTCCCCATAAAGCCAAATCCTTAGGTGTAAAAGGTGTGTATTGTCTGAGCTTACGTATAGTACCTTTTTGACCATAGGTGAGGATCTCTTGAAGGGGAAAAATTCTTACTTTCTCTGTCTCCTCTACAGGGGAATCATTTCTTTCTTTCTTTATTTGTTTGTTTGGCATGGAGGAAGTAGAGGGTGAGGGAATAAGAGTTGGGTCATTTGGAATTTCAGTCTGAACGGCCTTGCATTCAATCTCGGGTTTGGAGGTTTGGGAGGCCATGTCTACAAGCTTAGGCTTGTCAATTTGGGGTCTGGATTTTCTTCATTTTATATTTTTAGTATGATAATTTTCGCTTGCTCTGGCCCAGATTTTCCAATAATGTAAATGTTCAGGTGGACATCTACTTAGGGTTCTTTGCAAATGCTTCAATGTTTTGGGATCAAATGACCCATATTTGGGCTATTCTTCCTGTAATTCCTCATGCCACATAAAACACAGTCTGATAAGCCCTCCTCTGGTCATGGTTCTATTTAGTCTAAGTTTTCCCTCATTCCAATCCATAAGTAGCTTTCCTAATGGGGAATCCTGGGGAATCATCTTTATTCTAATATTATCTAGGGCATGCCAAATTCTCCATACCACACCACAAAGCCCCACAAAACCAAAAAGAGTAATAAAAATATATTCAAATTCAAACTGGCCAACATCTCTGATTAGTGAAGGTAAAGCTAGAAAAGGGGTACTTAGGATGTTTAAAAGATCCATTTGAAATTTAAAACAGCCTATACTTGATAGTACTTTCCAATTTGAAGGGACAGGGGAGGGGAAATCTTACCCAATCAGAAGATCAGAAGATGAACGTTTGGTTTTCCTCTTCATGGTCAGCCAAACTGTGTAATTTAAGATTTTAAATGTGGGTTCTAATCTGTTCCCCCAGTTTTGAGGGAAAACTGACTAAAATCACTGATAAAACGAGTTTAGGCTTTTAAGGGTTTATTGGAAAATAGAAAGAAAAAGATTGAGAACAGAATTCCAACAGCCTGGCATTCCTATCTTTCCTCAAATTTCCTGTGAAGTCCTCTGCCGCCACCACCATCAAGTCAGGAACCCAAAAAGCCCAAGAGCTCTCCGCGCAGGCTCCCTCTCCTCCTTCCCGTCTCCTCCCAGAAAATAGGAGGCTCCTCAAGTTGATTGGCTGGTATCCTTGATAGACAGCACCCAATGAGCAAACGTCATTTCCTGACGCCAAGAAAAAGCCACAATGTCTCTGAGGCATTTTCCTCATGGTAGAGCTTTCCCACAGCAAGTCTCCAGTAGGTGGCATCATTCCAATCATTACATGTTTCAAATGATTATGTATTTCAATTTAGGAGACCCTGTCACATTTTGGGGATTTATTCATTTGGTGTAATGTCATCTGCAAAAAAAAAAAAAAAAAAAAAGAAAGAATTTCTGGAATAAACACCAGAGAATCAATTCCTCTTCCATTTGGAATCTGAACTCGATATATTCCAGTGTGATGAGTAAAACTAAAATGTGGTGACCCTATTGCTGTACCTAGTGTAGGGAAAATTAGGTGGAGTTTCTAATATATTTGTTACTCTAGAAATTAGAGGCTACTTCACCAGTTTGGAGCATTAAGCATTTATTAAAGTATATTAGATATTAGTAAAGAGAGAACATGTGGAATTCAGAAAGTTCAGAAGTCCTACATACCTAGTACAAGGTGTGTGCCCACCATCTCCAAGTCTCGGGCTAAAAAGAGAGAGTTCCTGTGCCTGTAAGAGTGGAAGGTACCTGTGGGTTCAGAAGAGACATGGTCCCTACATACCACTCCAAGCTAATTGGCCAGCATCACCCAAATCCATTGGTTCACTGCATTTGAGGGCAGTCCATGAGTAGAATGTGCTGAGATCAGAGTTCAGATCCTCTGGCAGGAACAAAGCTTTCAGATAGGTGTGGTTTTGAGTGAGGTAACTTCCTGACTCTGGGTTGACCTATTATTAATAATTTTCTCACACTACTATAGTGTCAAATACCTTAGGTAATCTATTTTTTCCTTTATTATACTTTGCTTCATATTAAAAATCAGAAGGTTCTCAAAAAAGTTATCTTTATTTTTATGCCATTCAGTCAATCTTTAGTGAATTTGACATATGCATGGGAATTTCTTGCTGGATGAGATGGATGAGAGCCTTTAGGGAGGAGCTCTTCTTTATTAAATAGTCAACAAATAATCAGTAAGTGGGACCTTTCAAAGATGCGGTTGGCTCTGTAACATCTTCTAGAAAAAATGTCCTATCCACTAATCATACTTTCATCATAGGTACATTGTAAATTATTCATAGTGTAAGGGCCAAATTTAGTATGGGAAGAGTTAGTTGGGCAGCTCGCCTTAATATTGGGTAAGAAAAGAAACAGCCTCTTTCAAAAACAATCAGGTTTATCAATGGGAACAAATTTAAAATATCTGAATCACACAAGTGAGATTAATAGAACTAGAAACAATGTATAAATCTCTGGGGTAAAAAGGCCCCAGGCACCCGAACCTGCCTACAGCCCAGCTAGCTTCAAAGAGCTAGTTTTGCCTCAAAAACAAAACAAACTCACCACACCCAAAATCTGTAGCTCTAAGGAGAATCAGCTGTGCAATCTCTTCTGTTTTGACCGAAGGTCAAACACCAGCAGCACCTCTAAATGTCTGCCTTCCTTCCCCATTTCCCTTGAACCCTCTATACTGATATCTCAACTGTATCTCACTGACTCTCCCACAGGAAGAGGGAGGGGTGGTTCTTAGCCATGCTGAGTCTCCAATGGCTCAGCATACCCACATGGGCTGTCCCATTATAATCTAGGCAGACCCACGTGGGCGTGGGAAAGCTATTAGAGGAAGGCTAATTACTTAGTTTCAATTAATGTTCCCTGTGGTCAGAATTCCTCTTGTTCAATTAATTATCTCTCAAAGTCCACATCCAAGCTTACATTTTTTTTCAGTCTGTCTATGATAAAGCAAAGATAGGGTTATGAAAACCCCAAATCACAATCAATTACTTACAATAGGAAAGTAAGCATATGAGTCAGCATTGACAAATCTATAATTTCCCACCTTCGAGCAGCTGGTATAATCCCCTCTTCCCCACATCTTGAGAATTCAACTCCTTTGTTTATTTGTCAGAGACATTTCTACTTCTTCATGCAATACATAAGTCAAGATACCTCAAAAAAACATTTTATTAAGCACCTTCTATGTGCAAGGTACTGTATTAAGCAATACAGATCATTAAAGGCCACTTATAGAAGGTGATTTTTTAGCTGGAACCTGAAGAAAGTCAGGGGACCCAGGAGATGGAGATGAGGAAGAAGAGAGAACATTCCAAGGCATGGAGTACATCCAGGAAAAATGCTCAGAGTTAAGAGATACAGTGTTTGGGTAAGGAACAGCTACTGAGTCAGTGTTAATAGATCACAGGATACATGGAGGGGAACAAAGTATAAGCAGACTGAAAAGGTAGGAAAATCACAGGTAAAAGAATTTAAAAGCCAAACAAAATAGTTTTATATTGAATCCTGGAGATACTAAGAAGTCACTGGAGTTTGTTGAATTGAAGCTGATCTGAGCAAGACAGTGGCTTCACCATCTTTCCTGAAGAAAAATAGAGCCACTGAAATCTTAATAAAACATAAAAACATTTTCATCTTTTTATTTTTTTCTTTCCAGTTTCATCTCCTTGTTTTCTGTTTGTATACTCAGTGCTTATTACCATCCTTAATAAATGAATACTTAATATTCTTATTCATTAATTTATCCTTGAAAATATTGAGACTAAATAGATATAAAGCTTTTTAATATTCTACAAACTACCATCTTCTTTTTTAGCTTTATTTTTTATGGGGAGAGTACTGGTTTTTTTTGTTTTGTTTTGTTTTGTTTTTTGTTTTTTGGTGAGACAATTGGGGTTAAGTGACTTGCCCAGGGTCACACAGCTAGTAAGTGTTAAGTGTCCGAAGCCGGATTTGAAGTCAGGTCCTCCGGACTTCAGGGCTAGTGCTCTATCCACTGCTCCACCTACCTGCCCTGAATACTATTTTTAATAAACATTTTTGTTTAAAGCTTTGAGTTTCAAATTCTATCCCTCCCTTCCCCCTTCCTGAGATGGTAAGCAATCAAATATAGGCTAAACATGTGTAATCATATAAAACATTTCTGTATTAATTCTTTTGTAAAAGAGGACTCAAAAGAAAAAAAAAAGGCAAGTAAAAAAAAAACATGCTTCAGTCTGTGTTCAAATATGAGGTCTTTCTTTGGAGGTGGATAGTATGCTTCATTATTAGCCCTTTGGGATTGTCTTGGATTGTTGTATTGCTGAGAATATCTAAGTCATTCACAAATTCTTCATTGAATAATATTGCTGCTACTGTGTACAATGTTCTCCTGGTTCTGTTCACTTCATTATACATCAGTCAAATAAAATCTTTCCAGGTTTTTCTGAAATGATCCTGCTTGTCATTTCTAATATCACAAGAATATTCCATTACAATAATATACCACAGCTTGTTTAGCCGTTCCTGAATTTATGGGCATCTATTAGATGGTAGTTCTTAGCCACCACAAAAAGAGCTGCTATAAAAAATGTTTGTACAAATAGGTTATTTTCTCTTTTTTGGGATATCTATGGGATATAAGCCTAGCAGTTGTATCGCTAGATCAGAGGGTATGCACAGTTTTATAGCCCTTTGGGCATAGTTCCAAATTGCCCTCCAGAATGCTTAGATCAGTTCATAACTCCACCAACAGTGCATTAGTGTCCCAGTTTTCCCATATCCCTTCCAACATCCAACATTTTCCTTTTTTGTTATGTTAGTCACTCTAATACATGTGTTGTGGTGCCTTAGAAGTGTTTTAGTTTGCATTTCTCTGATCAATAGTGATTTAGAACATTTTTTTTCATACGACTAGAGGTAGCTTTGCTTTCTTTGTCTGAAAACTTCCTGTTCATATTCTTTGACCATTTATCAATTGGGGAATGACTTGTATTCTTATAAATTTGACTCAGTTCTCTATATATTTGAGAAATGAAATCTTTATCAGAGATACTTGTTACAAATATTCTTTCACAGTTTTCTGCTTTTCTGATAATTTTCGTTGCATTGGTTTTGTGTGAAAGCTTTTTAATTTGATATAATCAAAATAATTTCTTTAATATTTTGTAATACACTTTATATATTCTTTGGTCCTACATTCTTCTCCTGTCCAGATATCTGACATATAAACTTTTCCATAGTCTCTTACTTTACTCATAGTATCACCCTTTATGTGTAAATCATATACCCGTTTTGACCTTATTTTGGTATATGATGGGAGATGTTAGTCAATACCTAGTTTCTGCCATATTGTTTTTTAGTTTTCCCAATAGTTTTTGTCAAATAATGAATTTTTATTCCAAAAGCTTGGATCTTCAGGTTTATCATATACTAGATTACTATATGGTCATTTACTATATTCTAATTCATACCTTAGCCAAATTGAAGATTGCTTTGATAATTATCACTTTATAATAAAGTTTGAAATTGGTATGGCTAGACCCCCTTCATTCTCATTTTTTGCACTGATTCCCTTGATATTCTTGAGCTTTTTTTCTTCTAGATAAACTTATTATTTTTTCTAGATCGACAAAATATTTTTGATAGTTTGATTGATATGACACTAAATAAATAGATTAATTTAGGTAAGATTGACACTGTTATTATATTGGCTGAGCCTACCCATGAGCAATTGTTATTCTTCCAATCATTTAGATCTGACTTTATTTGTGTGAGCAGTGTTTTTAGTTGTGTTTTTATACTTCCTGGGTTTGTATTGGCAGGTAGATTCTCAAATATTTTAACCTATTACTATCTTCTTTAAATTCTTACTAAAGTATGATGTTTTCCAAAATGTTTTTCATTGTTCTCACTTTTGCATCAAATTCCTGATCAGTAAAGTATTTTTTGTTTTATTTGGAGGATTTTTCAAAGTTCTTCAAAGAATTTATCTTTTTCCAACAAAGATTGATGCATATCAATTATCTTCAAGGACAGTCTTTTTCCCCAAAATGCTTCTTATAAAAGCCTCAATGAGATATCTTTCTTGTTGCTTTTGCACACACACACACACACACACACACATACACACACACACACACACACACACAAACTTTAGCTACTCCTTTATTTGCACATTCCAAAAACTATGAGTGAGCCATCCTTTCATTTAGCTATAGTTTTCCTTCATTTCTAGATAGATACAATTCAGTTCCTCCTGAGATATGTGCATTTATAGTTCATAGGAAAAAGATCTTGAATTTAAAATAACAACTACTTAATGTTATGAATAGTCTTAGTAGCCTTGAAGAACCAAATACTATGCAGACATTGTTATATTGACAACAAAAATTTTATAGTATTTGATATTTTATTAAGCAAGATAGATGATATATATGTATAAGATAAATAGAATACATAGATACAGACATAATATTTATTGTTTACTATGTGCCAGGTTTTGTATTATACTCTGGAGAAGGAACTATAAACAATTTTGAGAAAATAATGGGTTTTAGGATGCTCAGAGGCCTCTGTTCAAGGAGATAATATTGGGATCAATTGGGTTGACTTTGCTGATTAACTCACTTAAAGTTGCCTTGATTGAAACCACACCTATCTGAGAGCCTGGCCCTCAGGGGATGTGTTCTCTGAACTCTGACCTTGGCACATTCTGCTCATGGACCTTAAGTCCAGTGAACCAATGGATTTGGGTGATGTTAGCCACTTACCTTGAAGCAGTGTGTAAGGACCACCTCTTGTTGGGACCTGGAGGAGGCTTCCAATCACAAAGGGAGAGAGACTTTCTTTTTGGCCTAAGACTCATAGGTGAAGGCACTATTTTTTTCTCTTTTCTTCCCTAGATCCTAGCAAGGTTTTCCTATTTTTCAGAGCCATGTGTTCTCTCTCTCTCTTTTTCTTTTTTTTGTGGGGCAATGAGGGTTAAGTGACTTGCCCAAGGTCACACATCAAGTGTTTGAGGCTGGATTTGAACTCAGGTCCTCCTGAATCCAGGGCCAGTGCTTTATCCACTGCGCCACCTAGATCCCCACCCCCATGATCTCTTTACTAATATTTAATATACTTTAATAAATCCTTAATGCCCTCAAACTGGTGCAGTAGCCTCTAATTTCTAAATAACAAATATAAGATAAACCCCAGCTAATTTTCCCTACACTTGGGACAATAATAGGGTGACCACATATAGTTTTACTTGACACACTATCAAAATGGTTCCTGTCCCCCAGGATATTATATTCTAATGGAACACAAAGAATGGTATGGAAATCTCTGAGAAATGCTATAGAAGTAAGAACTTTAGAGGATGAATTTGTTTTAAAAAAAACCAAACAAACAACAATCTGAAAATGGTTGGGAAGATTATAATGATTTAATGTGAAGAGAAAGATTACACTGCACAAAACGATAATGTAGGCAGCCAGTGGAATTACTAATAATTGTGCTTTAAAAAAAGAAAGAAATCAAATAGAATCATAAGCATAGGAAAAGGAGGGTGCCAAATAAATAAAGCATACAAAAGAGTAAAAATGTAGGTGGGCATAATAATAGAGAAAAAAATCAGACAATACCCTGTGACTCAGAACAAGGAAAAGAAGAGACAGGTAGTAGGATTGTAAAGCTGATTTTAGAGGCTTTTTAGTTACTCCACTGGAACAGATCTGCCTATTCTCAACTATTTTAACCTTTGGCTTCAAATCTATGGTTACATGATATAAGATAAACCTGGGGTATTATGGAAAGCTAGAAAAATCACAATTTTGGTTTTGAGCTTTTTTGATTTCTTTAGTATTTCAAGTTCCATATTGTTTCATTTGCTATTTGTATTTTTCCATATCTTCTTTGTTTGGTTATTGAAATATGCTTTTATAAATAAGGAACACTTTTAGAAGTTTGCATTTTGCTTAGAGAGAAGTAGCTGGATAGAGTGTTGGCCTGAAGTCAAAATGACCTAAGTCTGCATTTGATGCTAGCTGTGTAACCCATGGCCAAAACTCCTAATCTCTCAGTAACTCCCCACCCACACCACCACCCTCAGATGTGCTGAATCCTCATCTCTGCTTCACGGAATTGTTTTTTTTTTTCCTTCAAGAAAAAATGAACCACCACCTTTCTTTATAAAGCCTTTCCTGCTTCTTTCAATTCCTGGGTCCTCTCTCCCTACACAATTTGTATTTATCTTGTTTAGACTTACATATGCATATATTATCTATACCAATAGAAGATAAGTTCCCCCAGAGTTGGCTTTTTTCTCTTGAAGGGTTTGTCTCCCCAGCTCCTAGAAAAGTGCCTGGCTTTATAAATATGTATTGATTAATTGACCTCTTCTGGCTCTTCCTCAAGTTCCCATCAGTACCATGGCAATAAAGCATTGCATTATTATTAGAAGGACACTGGTGTGGGAGGAAAAGTACTTTGTAACTTTGAAGCACTATGTACCTGCAATTTCTTGTGTGACCTGGGGCAAGTTACTTAACCTTCTGAAATTCAGCTTTATAATCTATAAGATATGGTGAGTAATACTTGTACTATCTAACGACAATTGGGTTGTGGTGAGGAGGGATGAAAGAAAGACGAGAGAAGGAAGGAAGGAGGGAAAGAAAGAAAGGAGAAGATAGGAAGAGAGAAGGAAAGAAGAAAGGAGAAAGGAAAGGGGAAAGGGGAATGGGGGGAGGGAATGGAGGAAGGAGGACAAGAGGGAAAAAAAGAAGAAAGAAAACAGAATAAACATTTATTGAGTGCCTATTATGGGCCAGACACTGTGCTAAGTGCTTTACAAATATTTCAATTGATCCTCACAACAAACGTAGGAAGTAGGTTCTACTATTCTTTCCTTTTTGTAGTTGAAGAGACTGATACATACAGAAGTTAAGTGACTTGCCCAGGGTCATATAGCTAATATATATCTGAAACCAATTTTGAACTCAGGTCTTCATAACTCCAGGCCCAAAGCTTTATTTCTTGCGCCACCTAGCTGTCTCTAGGAAAGTAGAAGATAAAGGTAAAGTTAATGTGCTGCTATTGTTATTAATATGAAGTAATTACCATTACTGAGATTAATATTGGTGGTTTATAATAGACTCATTTTTAAAACACACTTCTATAAAAGTAAAATCTACCCAGCCAAGTCTTTCATATATCAACACATCATAGATTTCTTGATGTATTAATCTATATATTAATTAAGGTGAATGCAGTTACTTTCATATCTTCTACAGATACTGGTATCTCCGACCTCCTTATTTGACTAAAGTCTTCAAGACATCATAGTAAAAGGGCAAATGTCACATTCCCTTTTAATTTGTCCTAATTATAACCATCTTATATGACTGAATTTTGTTTTAATTTTTAAAGGGCTACTAAAAGCAGAGTTCTTTTTAAATTTATCATTTGTATAATTACATTAGTTCTCTAAAACTACTTTTTTATAATAACATAACATTTTATTATTTTTTATATTTCTTTGACATAAGCTCTAAGGTTTCTCTTAATTTTCTATTTGATGACACTTTTTGCACTCCAGAAATGTGTCCAATTCTCTGCAAAATACAGTATACCTGGTGGGGTCAGTAACAAGAGAATAATTAATACAAACTTAAATAAACAAATAAAGGAACACAATATTTAACATACTACATATATACTCATGTGTCTTAAAATGGAGGGAAAGTGAGAAACCAATATTAACAGCTAAGCAATCACAACTCATTTTCCCTCTTTGCTTTTAATTTTATTTGTCTAGGAACATGGAGGAAGGGTTCGCTGTACATAACCCTGAAGATAACTGGGGTAATAGCAGAACACAAGAGCAAAAGAAAGTTGGACAGATTAAATCACTTTGATCATGCATTAAGTACATTGGGTAATTGACTGCCAGAAATATTCTTCTCCCCTAGAGTGTTATTCTGGCAGTTTCCTTCCCTCTGGCCATAAAAGGAGAGTATAATTTCCCCCTTGTATTTTGAGAAATGGTATATTCCCAAAGGAGGTCTTCTGGGGCATCGTTACAATGACAGGAAGAAATATTGAGTGTTCTGTAACTATACACACACACACACACACCATAAATGCAAGACATGTCCAGTGCTGTGTCAAATTATGCATGCCTAAGAACAGATCTTGGTTACTGATTTGGGCTACAGAACTCTACAAGGAGTTTTAAAAATCATCTGACAATTTGGAAGAGGCAGGGATGTATTAGGGCCACTCACTTCTCTCTGTCCCCCATTTATTTTTAATTGATCAGTGATTCAGGATGCTAAATACATATCTAACTTTCCCTATCCATCAATCAAATGATTTCAGAATGATAATAGCTCATATTTTCATAGTATATAAAGATGTATGAAATCCTCACAGCACACTTGTGAGGTAATTGATGAAATTATAACTATCCTATTTTATTGATGAGAAAATTGAGGCCTGTATAGTTTGTTTTCTTTGTTAAAAATCACAAAGTTCATGTCAGGAGGCCTAGGTATCTCTGGACTTCAGATCCAGAATTCTTTCATCTATATTAGGGTTTGGGGGACACATTTTTACAGGGAGAAAGTTTTCAGAGCCCTCCGTAACATGGTCCCAAACAATCTTTCAGGGCTTGTTTCATATTTTCTTTCTAGCCCAATGGAGTCATTCACTAAATTCTTTCCTACTTAACTTCATGGAGATTATGCTCCATATTTGAACTGCCCTCCCTTCTTCTCCTCACTTTAGCCCCAGAATTGTTATTTTGATTTAAAGGTCACCTTAGGTGGCTCCCTTTCCATACGCTCTCCCTCCTCAAATTACTTTGCTTTTATCTATCAATACAGTTTGTATCCCCCAGTAAAATTAATCCCCAAAAGCCTAGCATGGTGTCTGGCACATAACAAGTGCTTAACTGGAGTACTGGAGAGTATGTTGAGATTAGCTCCAAAGTTCTTCTTCCCATCTTGTAAGAAACTGGGAGGTTAGCCAAGGAATGTGCACCAGGACATAGCTTGGATGAAGCAACTGATTACACAAGTTCTGAAGAGTACTACTGTAGATGGATGAGCAGTTACATGTTTGATTTTTAGTTTTTTTGTTTGTTTATTCTTTCTGTTTTGGACAGAGATAGACAGAAAGACAGATCAGCCAGCATTGGAGACAAACACTCTGGGTATTGGGGAATTCTGACTCTTCTGGTCACCTGTCCTGACTCTGAAGACAAGAGTGAATGAACTGAACTGAGGCTTGCTGAACATTGACTCTCCTCCCCACTCTTCTCTATCCAAGATGACAGAAATTTACTCCAAAGTTTCTTTGCTTGTTAAGTTTATTCAATAATTCCTGATAAAATCAATACTTTAAAGCTGGTTTACTGTAGATACGCACTTATGAGTGGTTATAACTTCTTGCACTATTCCTGAACATGGAGGTTGAAAAAAGGAGGCACAGTAACTGGTATTGACATTCTAGGACAAAGATTTAGATTCTGTTTAAAGCAATAGAATTGTAAGAGAATCTTATTGATGTTGATTTTTTTCATATATTGTATAGATGTGTCAAAGCAGAGTAACAGTATAACTAAGATTTCTTTCCTTTAATCAAATATCAAGCTGGTGGGCATGTGTACCTAGTGAAGGGGAATGGTGGACTCAAACTGTCTTCCTCATTGTGTTCTCTCCATGCATACTCAGAATACATCCTTTCTTAGGAATGTACTGTGGGTGGTGAATTCAGAAGATGTTCTACCATTGGAGGGAGAAAAAAGTGACTGAAAGAGTCCAGAATGCCCATGTTCCAAGGGGTGGGGGAGAAGGCAGTCAACACAGAGTAGAAAGACTTCCTTTATAGTCACTTTATGCAGATCACCCCTGCTAGATAACACATCTGGTTATACTGCTATACCAGATTACTTCTACAAATAGAATGGAGAAATTACATCCTCCTGTTTCAATCCAACAGTGTTTGTTTACCTATACAGTAGTTGGAACAAATATAAAATATAAAATATTCCTTGCTTCTGTTTATAATGTTAAACAAACACTCTGATGTGATGATCCTAGAATACCACATTCATAAGTGTTGCTTTAACTTTGGTAATGGATGCCAGGAAAACACCCACAAACATCTCTTCATGGCATCAGAGATTAAAAAAAAAACAAAGTCTCATTTTTAGTTCCATTATGAGGTGACCAAAACTGATCAGCAAAAGCAAGCTTTACAGAAGATATTCATGTAGAAAAGGCATTATGAGGTGAATGACACTTCATAAAACATTCAGTTTTATTCATCATGAATCAGCAGACTCTGATGAATTTATTCCCACCAGGGGACAACATTTTTTGATAAAGGACTCAAATGTGGGGAACTATGGATACAAAGAAAAAGAAAGTCACAAGATCCTTATTACACTCAAATAGTGAGAGACTGTCCTTTTAAAAGGACCTTGCCTGAAGGATCTTGAGGTGATCTTATTTTATTCTTAGAAATAAATAAAAAAAGGTTGAATGAAAATAGTCAAGTTTGCTGGGATTTTAACTTATGCTTCCAAGAATTTGCTATATTATAAACCAAGTGCTTAAAAAATTAAACACCAATCTTCCCTAAAACTGAATATATGTATATGCATATGTGTGCACATGTGTGTATGTATGCACATGTATGTGTATGTACAAATATATGTGGATATGTGTGTGTATGGATGTGGTTCATGTATATAATTTCCATATCATAAAGTATCTGACAAAGGTATTTTAAAAGACTGAGTTGTATAATGTATCAGTTGATTATCACTTCATGGATCACTTTGCTACGTGTCAGGGAGCTGTTAAGATTTTTTTAAATGTATATTATATAATTTAGATATTTTAATAAAAGTGTTATTTTTGGCAAGGGCAAAAATAAAAATAAAATCAGCATTAACCATGAAAAAGTAAGCTTTTCAAAATAAGACATGTGAAAGAAACAAAGCCCTCTAACTCCTCTTTGCTTTGACAGAACCATTTCTATTGGCAATTTAAACTGGTGAGATATACTTTATTGCCAAGGTAGGTCAATGAAATTATAATAGAGTCAATGTTGTTAAATATTTTTACCTGCAGCCAAAATGAACTTAAAAAGTTGTAAAGTTCTTTTTTTCTGTTTTTAACATTAAAAGACAAAGGATCCAATTTTTCTCTTTAGAGCCACAATACCCATTGATCTGATCTCTCTTAGATAAGTGACCTGTTAACCTTTTTCTAGCTATTGATTCCTTTATGTGCTATATAACATGTCTCATAGAACATACAAATTTTCACTCTGGTTAAGGGAAAACAATAAAACCAATGAATTATTTCATTGACCACAGTTTGGATCTCTGATGACTTTATAACTGAATAATTAATTGGAATTCTTCCTTGCTTTTCATGGGTGCCAAATAGATATTCCATGAATTTAAAAGAATTTGGTGCCTAAAGCAACAATTCTCTTTTCAATATGAATATAGATTTCAATAGTTAGAAGAAAGGGAAGTTTAGAGAGATAGCCAAAAAGGTAAATGAGGCCAATTGGCTTCACTTTGTTCAATGAACCTGTTTTTTACTAATTTCTCACTTGTGACTTTTTATCTCCAGATTCAGTGATCCATTTGGTATGGGAGTCCTTGACTTCTGTCTTAAAAAACAAAACAAAACAAAACAGAGATCTGGTATGATAGCTATTTTACTTTGCAGAAGGAGCCTTTTTAAGGTGGAACAGAGTAATCAGCGATAACAGTTTCCTATACAAAAGACAAGAAACTATTTGACAACTGTTATCCCATAACAGTTAATACACCTTCTATTATTAAAAGTCCTCTTATCCAGGAGTAACAATGAATAATTTGGATGTGATGGGGACAATTATTCAAGTCCTGTCTGCCACAGCTGCCCCGTGGTGTTCTGCAGCTCTGTTGTGCTAGCAGTTGTCTGATTCTGTTTTCAGTGGCCATAAATGAGGGAAGGGTTGGTTTGGGGAGGGCAGCAGGGATTTTGCTTCTCCAGGTAGGTAGGGCCATTGTGCCATTGTCATGATCATTTTGACCAATAGTCAACTATGATTGGACACTAGGAAAGTAGGATTTATTTCTTTATTTATTGATTCTGAGTTTAAAGATAATTTGATGCAGGAAATTTCCCAATCTCAGAACTAGCCAAAGGACATTTTTTGGGAAGGATACTCTTGAATTCTTTGCCCTTTTTTGCCTCTTAATCCTTCCTTTAACACACATGTATATGCAAAGTAGAAAACTTGATCAAAAGGGGAATAAAATTACAGGCAAAAGGAGATAATCTTTTTTTTAACTTATATATGAATTGGTCATATAATATCAAAAGAAAAAAACAACTATGGGACTCTGGCTTTCAAAATGAAAACAATGCATATTATAGTAGCATGAAATTGTAAGAAAAGTAAGGTATGTACTGACAAAGAAATGGTTAAAAATGGCATATGTAAATATAATTAAATACTATTTATATCATAAGAAATGTGAAATGTGAGTAATTATTCTAGATCAGTGATTCTTAATCTAGATTCTGTGAAAATGATTTTTAAAGTATTTTGATAATTGTATTTTAAGAAATAATTGGTTTCCCTTTGAAATCCTATGCTTTTTATTTTATACCTTTCAAAACATTATTCTGAGAGGGTATTCAGAAAAGGGGTTGGTATGAAGGAAAATAATATGAGTTCTGTTTTGGACATTGAAATGCCTACATCTAGTTCAAAATGTCCAATATCAGATAGGCAATTGGTAGTTAAGCTTGAAGTTCAAAAAGGAGACTAAGGCTGAATACATATATCTGGTAATCATCTGTATAGAGATACTAACTGAACTGATGGAAAATTATGAGATCAAGTGGGATAGTAAAAAGAGCAAAAAGGAGAGAGGCCAAGACAAAGCCTTGAGGGACACCCACCATTAGTGGGTGTTACATGGATGAAGAAACAGCAAAGGAGACTCAGCAGTAGCTGTCAGGTAGGAAGAGAGCAAGGACACAATGAGTCAGAGAGGAGAAAGCACCAGGAGAATGCAATCAATAGTGTCAAAAGGAACAAAAGTGTCAAAAAGGAAAAAGATTGAAAAAAGGCCACTAAATTTGCACTTAAGAGATCATTGGATAATTCAAGGAGAGCAGTTTCAGTTATATGATTAGGTCAGAAGCCAGGTGCAAAGGGTTTAAAATTGCATGAGAGGCGAGGAGATTTAAGCATTGAGTATAGCTGCCTTTTTTTTTTCAAGGAATTGAGCTTAGGAGAGCTAAAGCTAGCAGGGATAATAGGATAAAAGTAGGGTTTTAAAGGCAATAAAAAAGGAATAAATAGATGGGAGATATTGAAGAGTAGAGAGAGAGGGTGAGAATGATAGTAAAGGTAAGCTCCTAGAAATGATAAGAAAGGAGAGAATCAATTAAGAAGTTGAGCATTATCTTTCTGTATTGAGGGTCTAGTTAAGATTTTTATGACATAAACTTTTATCCAACCATCACATTTTCCTAAATCTCTAGTTCTGTTCAACACCTCTGAAGAAAAGCAAAGGAAAGGTCAGTCTTCATGATCATGATCATCACCATCGTCATTATCATATGATAGGAGTATAACAGGCCTGATCAGCAATAGGAAAAGGGGGTGAGGGATGCAAGAGAAGAGGATAGCATAGAGTTAAACTGTTCATCAATGAACAAGTCACCTGTGCAGGGGAGATGGTCTAGGATAGTAATACAGGGTAGAGGGATTAAAGACACTTGTGAGGTATAATATTATGGTTTTATATTATGGGAAAATATGGAAAAATAAAAGATTATGTTCAGATAAATCTAAGGGGCTCCACTGATTATTCTACCCATTTAAAAGTAATGACCAGTACTAGATAAGAAGATTTCTTGATTGAGTCAATTAGGCAATATCAATTGTGAATAGGATCTATATGCTTTCTTTCTTTTTTTTTTTTTTGGTGAGGCAATTGGGGTTAAGTGACTTGCCCAGGGTCACACAGCTAGTAAGTGTTAAGTGTCTGAGGCCAGATTTGAACTCAGGACCTCTGGACTCCAGGGCCGGTGCTCTATCCACTGCTCCATCTAGCTGCCCCCCTGTATGCCTTCTTGAATCAATTAAAGCCCCTATAGTTGGTCACAACCTAACAAATTTTATAAAAAGAAAAAATATCTTAATGCCAGATAAACATTCTGAGGGTACAGATGAACACCCATTATATCAAGTCAAAAGCTTCTAGGCCAAGTACCACAAGTGAAAGGAGAAAGAGAAGGTAAGACAGATGTAGAAGAGAGGGGGATATTGAGGAGGGCCATCAATTGTTCTGGCACCTCAGAGCAGAAGACCTGTCCTGACAATACCAGTATACCCATCTACTCCAGGACTGAAGGAAATTCAGAGAAAATGTCGGCTCTTTTCCCAATTCTCCCACTTGGTGTTTGTCCAGCCATAGGTACTATAATATAATTTGCTTCATTACCCAAATGTTTCCAAAAAAAATTTTTTTTTCTTAACCGCAAGAAGGCCAAGAGTTACTAGAGAGAGGTATAAATGTAAATTTAGGTAGAGAACCATAGATCTTCCTAAATATTAGGAGGTTTTCATAACTGGGGTCTCAGAGTAACCACGATTGAACTCCTAGTATTTTGTCTAAAATAAATTCCCCAAAACCACATGGGAGAGCAATATGGAACTTATGTGTCCTTCTATTTTCCCTAGATTTTAAATAAGTAAATTATTTTAACAGTGTTACATAAAAGAATTTCAGAGTTTAAGAACATGGCAAAAAACATGTGAGTGATATGGGATCTCTGTAGCCAATAAGTAGGGTGGAGAAATAAGTCATGGAAATAGAACAGATTGAGGAATGAGAAACTAAGATTATTTGAGGGAATCACAATTATGAAAGACCTTAGTATTAAGGGCAGGAATTGGAGTGGAGAGAAAGACTCTGAACCAAGCACTGGACTCATTGAAGAAGGAGAGGGAATGATGATAGTAATAGGGAAAGGGGCCTGGGATCTAGATTGGACAATAAATTTAGATAGCATGAAATTATGAAGAGGAGAAGTGTTAACCTGAAAAATTTATGAAATCAATATAATAAAATGATGGTCTTTAATAGGGGCACAGGAGTTGCAACTCATGACACCACCATAGCAATTGCTAAGAGTACACAAAGAATGGGGTTGGGAACAGAGTTTATATAGAATACTAAGATAGAGATTGGGAGATAGAAGAAACTTCATTTGGGTAGGTTAATTGCCTGTTAGGTTTCAGCAGTTAAGTTCTTTTACATAACAAGTTGAGAGTGAGGAGATTACCTTACTTAAGTATCAAATAGTTTTATAAGGTAAACATTTTACATAATAAGAAAATGTTCATAAAGAAATCTTGGGAATTATTGAATTCGAGAGTTTGGGACATCTACAAAATAATCAGAGGCTGGAATTGAAAGTCTAGTCCTGCCTCAGGCAATTCATTGGCTTGAGAATGCTGTCAGTCAACTCGAAGTCAGCTGTGTTTGTCAGAAGTTTTAGAGTAATGAGAGTAAAGGGACAGTCTGGTATTGGTAATGTATTCCTCCATCACGAGCAGGGATAAAAGGAATAAGAGAGAAAATATAATTGATAGTTGGAACGCGTAGCTAGGGAAAAGTGTCATCAGGAAGAAATCAGGTTTCAGTTAGTGACCAAAGATGCAGGTATTTTTATAGAAGGGTATTGGGACAGGAGGGATTGAGATGAATGGGAATAAGATAGTGGAAACTTGAGATTGGAGAATACCTGGGGGTATTCATCAGTAGTCAGGGATGGGGAATCACTGAAATGATAAGAGTGAAAAAAAAAAGTGAGTCTAGTCACAATATCAGTGTTTGGAACTTGCATATCATCTTTGTTCCTTGTAGTCCTTGGTATATTTATCAGTGCTTACATTATAAACAGAACTGTCCCTGAATGTACCAGGGTCGGTACCAGGGTCATCATTCTCTGGCTATACCCCATTCCTAAGGTGGGAGACAGAATTGTTTCTCACTTCTGGATTCCTTGGGTTTAAGGTATAAAGTTTAAGGATGAGGGGTTTAGTGTCTCTAAGTATTCTTGGGGTCCCACATCTCACTACATTACCCCTTCTCTTATTTTTGTGGAGCCAGGGGTGGTTATCTATCTTTTGTAGCTTCTTAGAGGCTGAATAATGGAGTTGAGATGTTCCTATTGATTAAGGAGAGAGGGAGTGAAAGGTCTTGTGGATGAGGCCCAAGGGTCACAGAAGCATCACTGTGGCTTCAGTGAAAGCTTTGATCCTGGAAAACACAAACTTAACAAACATGTTGAGGAGGCAGGGTTCATTGCTACCATAAGGTTGAAAGCCTTGAGCCTGGATAACACAAACTTTTCTTATATGGAAGAAAACTTATGGAATATTTTGGGCTGCACCAATGGAAAAATTAATTTTATTTGAGTTTATATGTAATGTAGAAATAACACCTATGTGAAAAGCATGTCCTATAGTACAGATATGTTTTGTTCTGTAGGGACCAATTTTTAATTGGGGAGTGTTAGCTATGTGGCTCGCCACAATAGTGCGGCAAAGAAGGAGACCAACAGCCTCCCTCAAAAACAGAACAGCATTTATTAATAAGAATAAACTTAAAAACACAAGCAAGATCAGTATAATTAAGGGAAAGGAAATAAAATGGAGGAAGGGATATGATACAACCTGAATAAACATCACTGCCCAGGAATCAGAACGTACACAGCTGTGTCCTGTCGCCTTCCAGCTTCAAGCTAGAATGGCGAATCTCCTCCCTTCTTCTTCCCAGCAGACCACAGGCTGACCATACGCAGCCCCAAGCCAATTGGCTGACAGCCCTGACTGACAGTCATATGACTGCCCTCAATGGGCTTCCAGTCATTATAATTTTGCCAGGCCCATGTAGGCATCAGCGAATGGTGATGACGTAAGGTGCCAGCACATGGCAATGGGTACAACCAGTGGGTGGAGCACCATGCTATTTGTGAAGGTGCTGTGCCTGAGCCCCAGGCCATTGTGTGGACTGGGGGGTTTTAAATTATAGCCAAAAGATAGTGTCATAAAAACCTCAAATAACAATTAATTCTTTACAGTTGTAAACAATTTATTTGATATGCACTGTTTTGAAATTAATTACTTAAGTGTTATCCTACATCCTTTGCTACAATTGAAGTTAACTTGGTAATTTTTATGTAAACTTATTTGCACATCATGGTTCATCTTATTATGAAAAGTATTCTGTAATCTATCATATACTGCCACTTTTAAAATCTTTTGTAGTGGAATAGTTTAAAATCAGGATAGATTTTAAGCTGTGTTAAGAATGGAGCATTTTATTATGTGAAACATTGTCCAATCTGTTTCCAGAATACAATTTGAAATTATTAGATTTATACTTGCCATGCTGAGTCTTTTTGTTAGCTGTCATTAAGCATTTTTAAGCAAAATAATTTGTGTAGTATTGAATTTAGGGGGGGAAACTCATTCACTTAGCAAAAATACTAGCTATATTAAGGTAAGACATGATTTTTCTGAAATGAATTTCTTTTTATTAATAACACAGGATCCTGGGGTTCCTGGATCCTCTCTTGGTTGCTCCACTTTCTCCCTATAGTAATATTGGTTCTTGTCCTTTTGATTTTTTGGCCCTTGTCTCTTTAACATCTTGGTAAAGTTTGTTTTGTCTGGGCTCAAGGCTTTCAACCTTATGGCAGCAATGACCCCTGCCTCTTCAATGTATTTGTCAAATTTGTGTCTTCCAGGATCCAAGCCCTAATACCTTCAACTTTTGGTTACTGATGCTAATAAGGTTTCCCTCAATCCATCTAACTTCTATTGCTGATGTCCATAGAGCTAGTACTATATCCCTTCCCAGCTGGAAGCAGTCACTGAAGAATGATCTTGCCCATTTCTCCCCAGAAATAAGAGAGGGGGGATTTAGTGGGGTATGGGACCCCAAGAACACTTAGATACCATAACCCACTCATCCTTAAACTTTAGACATTAAAACCAAAGAATCCAGAAGTAAAAAAAAAAGAGCTGTCTCCCACCTGAGGAATGCAGTGTAGCCAAGGC
The DNA here is from genome assembly GCF_019393635.1 of Dromiciops gliroides. Taxonomy (NCBI): domain Eukaryota; kingdom Metazoa; phylum Chordata; class Mammalia; order Microbiotheria; family Microbiotheriidae; genus Dromiciops; species Dromiciops gliroides. The sequence continues at coordinate 134,820,979 of NC_057863.1, read as the reverse complement.
ACATAGACCAGGGCATGGAGACCCTGGAATATTTAGAGACAGTTCCATATATGGTATAAACACTGATAAGTGTATCAAGGTCTGCAAGTAACAAAGATAATATGCAAGTGCCATATGTTCAAGATATGGATTCCTTGCATGTCAGAAGCATGTATGCTGCATATATTACTGATAGCCTATTACTCAAACTCCAGGGACCTCCTCCTCAGTTGTTTTGTAATCTCCTTCCCAGTAGTTCTGCAATCCCCTAAACTGGCATGTAGCCTTCTTTTTCTGTAAACATATATAAGATCAACTCTTTTCTCACTCAGAGTGGCAGTCACCATCTCAACTCTGCCTTTAAGTCATGTATTCCTCTCTCCTAATAAATCTATTTTACGAGATTTTCTATGTTAACCTCGAGATTAAGGAAACAATCAATATAGGAGAAATAAGGTCTTTAATCAGGGCAGAGGAACTATAGCTCGTGGTATCACAAAGTTTGGAAGCTAGGAATACCCAAAGATGGGAACAGAGGACAGGGTTTTTATAGGGTAACAACAAAAAGGAACCAAAAGTTTGCTCCAAGAGCCAGGTACAACTACTTAATGCAAATGAACCTTTAACAAAAGAAACTGTAGAACTGCTCCTAAGTTAAATATAGATGCTACTAACTCTAAATAGAAACTACTTAATGTAGATGGGCTCTTTTACATAATAATCATAAAGTACAGGGAGTAAGTTGGGGAAATATTGGGAGGGGATAAGTTGGTTGGAGGAAGGTGGGGGAGGTCCATAAGTCCATCAAGAGTCTGGAATTGACAAAGATTGGTTAGCCCCAGGCAATTCATTTGTCTGGGAAGGGGGGACTGGGTGGGGAATCAGTTCTCAGTAAATTTTGTAGTTATCAGCTACAAGACTCCAATTTTTTGTGTGTTAGCCCTCCCAAACCAGGTCGGGGCTCCTCCCACAAAACAATGTAATATGAGACTGGGATGTTCCTCCTTATATAGTGAAAAAGCTTCAGTTCTGACACTAGCCTTTATCAGTGAAAATACTTGTTCTTCAAGTGTTCTTCAGAGGATTGCATATTTAGAACTGAAAGGAATGTAAGAGGTTATCTAGTCAAACTACATCATTTTAGAGATGAGGAAACTGAAGTCCAGTGAGGGTGTATGAGTGCTTTTTTCAATGAGTACACTAACTACCTTGACTTGCTTGAGTTTCCTAATTATGTGAGAAGATATGTATGAGGACTGGCTGTATTGACTAAGGAGCATAATTCCTTGACAGTCCTTTGGAGTGAATGAGAGTAAACTTAGCTGGACATGTAGAAAATTAGTAAATCTGAAGTCAATTAGGCTCATATCAGGTTTGTAGCAGATCTTGAGGCATTTGGTGGTGGTGGTTTGTGGACCTTCAAGAGACATTCCTGTCTTCAACGTTTACATGACTACAGTTTATGAGACTATAAATTGTTAAAATGTGTACCTTGATTTGCTTGAACCCCCTTCTACCAATTATTCTTTTAATCAGAACAACTGTCTTCACCAATAACCCTTTGCCCTTTTCATGACCTAGAGTAAACCCAGCTGGACCTGAAGGGAACCAGTAATTCTGAAGCCATAGACTTATCTGACTGCAGGATATATTACTATGGATAGGGACCTTATCTTCAGGTATTCCTCAACTTGGGAATAATCCTTTTTTTTTTTTTTTTTGAAGAGATCTCATCAAGACTTTGAACGAAACTGCCTATCACCAAGAATGCCTTCTGATTTGTGTATCAAAGGCCACATCCTCCACCCCTGGAATTCCTCACACATACTCCCACCCTTTGGTAGTATGCCTTTCTAAGCCTGCCTTTCCTCCAATTTCTTACCTGTCTTCTTTTAAACTGTATATAAACCCTTGCAATCTAGTGTATGGTGTCCTATTCAGCAGTAGAATGAATAGCACCCATGATCATGCTAGATTTTCTTCCCTGCTTAATTGTTGCAGGCATTGTCTTTCTCTGGTTTTCCTTCCCTTTTAGGAAGAAGGGGATTTAAATCTCAAGAACTGACCTTTGTGTTCTCTGGAGAACTGGCTTTACCATTGTCCAGCCTAGTGTAGTGGTGAGGGAGAAGTTATGATGGACTAGTAGTAGTAGGCCTCCACCAGTCATGGATGACCATGGATCAGCACCCTGAAGAGCCACAGGCCACAGTGTGACTGTGCAGTCCAATACAGCTCCTGAGTGACTTATAACACATCCCGTGTTGTATCTACCCCATGAATAGTAGCTGGAGTGTCCTCTCCAGGGTGCTGGCCTGGGCAGAACAATATGGAAAACAAGCTGTTGCCCATGCAGCAGGTTTTCCCTCTCTGCGACATTGGTGGATCCAAAGGAGAGGCAGAGCCAACACAGTTTGGCACCAGTGCCGCCACAGGAGTTGCCAGAGGGATGTGATGTCCAACATCCAACTGCCTAAGGGACTCTGACTCCTGATTTTTTCTCCGGGTTAATGATGGACTAGTTTCTGAGAACTATAAAATTTATTGAGAACTTATTCCCCACCCAGTCCCCTCTTTCCCAGACAAATGAATTGCCTGGAGCTGACTGTCTTTGTCATTTCCAGACTCTTGATGGACTTATGGACCTTCCCCCAAGTAACTTATCCCCTCCCAGTGTTCCCCACCATACTCCCTGGACTTTATGTCATTATGTAAAAAGGGTCCACCTACATTAAGTAGTTTCTATTCAGAATTGGTAATGCTTATATTTAACTTAGGAGCAATTCTATTATTTCTTTTGTCAAAGGTTCATTTACATTAAGTAGCTATATGTCATTCTGGAGCAATCTTTTGGTTCCCTTTTTGTTCTGTTACCCCATAAAAACCCTGTCTTCTGTTCCCATCTTTGGGTATTCTTAGCTTTGAGCTTTGTGATACCATGAGCTATAGTTCCTCTGCCCAGATTAAAGACCTTATTTCTCCTATATTGATTGTTTCCTTAATTTCCAGGTTAACATTTCCATACTTAACCTATGTATTATATATGACTAGTGACATTGGGAGATGTCAGTTTTCTAAGGATAAGCAATCTTCCATTTGGGTAATTAACAAATATGTGAAAATACTAGAAGTAAACACACAGTGACTAAGGTTTATGAATAAATTTACACGTTGATTTTTTTAGGCAGCTAGAGAGCTCTGTGTATAGAGTATGGGGCTTGGAGACCAGAAGACCTAAGACATTTACTAGCTATGTGACCATGGGCCAGTCACTTAACCTGTTTACCTCAGTTTCCTCAATTGTAAAATAAGAATAATAATAGCACTTATCTCTTAGTGTTGTTATAAGGAACAAATGAAATAACCATTAAGCACTCAGCACAGTGCCTAGCATATAGTATGTGTTTATTTCCTTCCTTTTTACTTTTGCTTTCTGTTGTGTAAGTATTATGATTATTATTGCTTTTGCCTTTTCTTAAATATTTCACGTTTAAGAATTAACAATGTTATTGTAACTGACTTTGCATAAATGGGAAACACAACAACACAACAGCTTCAGGAGCAAGAGTGTGAAGTAGTAGGAATGTAAACCTCCACACTAGCTAGGATTATCCATAGTATTCTGGGGATGAGTAGTAGCCATATAGCCAATGTGGAGACTATGATAACATGCCAAAAAAGGTATAGGTGGTGTGAATGAGCCCACTTTGTTGCAGAGTAAAAAAGAACTATGAAAGCATTAGAAACTGAGGTCATGTTCACATTACACATACATTTTCAAATGCGTAATTGAGCAAAGCAAGGATACTCACCCACTCTCCTCACTATTGTTTGATAGAAGTTCTGGAACTATTAGTAATAGCATAAAGACAAGAGAAGGAAATGAATGGATTAGGTACCATTAATTTGCATAAAATTTATTCTTTATTTACATAAAGTTAGGCAAAGAGAGGAAAATATCCCTATTAGCTCCTGACATAATTGGTTTACTTAGACCATCCTATGGAATCAACAACAACAAAAACAACAACAGCAAAAGAATTGAAACAATAGCTTTATCAAAGTTTCAACCTATAAAACAAATACACAGAAATAAGCAGCATTTCTATATAATAAAAAAATTTAGGAGGAACATTAATAACTTCTTTGAACTTGAGTATAAACATAGACATCATTGAGCAAAACAACTTTTACATTATGGAGGACTTACATGATCTCCTAGATGTGGGATTGAATTTAACCCAGTGTTATTCTGATGTAAGAAAACTTGTTTGTTACCAGACATTGAATCATATGAGATTATGTTGCCGGATAACTAACATCACTGAGGCAGGTATTGACCTAGGTGATAACACAGATAATTGTATCATGACATTGTTGCTTGGATTTTTTTTTTTTAGTGAGGCAATTGGGGTTAACTGACTTGCTCAGGGTCACACAGTTACTAAGTGTTAAGTGTCTGAGGCCAGATTTGAACTCAGGTAGTCCTGACTCCAGGGCTGGTGCCATCTAGCTGCCCCATTGCAGATATATATATATATATATATATATATATATATATATATATATATATATATATATATATACACACATACATACACGTATATGCACATGTGTATATATGCATATATGTATACATATATGTATATGTGCATACACCTATGTATACATACGTGTATATACATACACATACATATACATATATATAAACAGATCATGAATTTTCATCCATGCATTATCCACTGAAGGCCAAATGCTAATCAACTTGTTCAAGCTTTGGATGCAATTCACCCAGGGGACTATTAACAGGAGTTGAGTTGGACTATTCACAGTCTTTTCAAGCCTCTTCTTCCCAAAATTAAGTGTTGGAGAGAAAGCCTATATTAACAAAGTTCAGCAGCAAGTCCAGGTACACTTAGAACAAGGTCTTTTAGAGTTTCCAAAGGCTTTGACTGTACCAGATACCATGAAAATTATATTTACACTCATGAGATAATGTTTTATTTTTAAGTTTATAATTATTCATCAAGGAATTCATCAATACATAGGGTATGATGCAAATGACTCTATCATTTCCAATTCAGTTTCTCAAGCTTGCTTTGCAGAGTTACTCATCATAAAAACTGTATTTGAATTTATTCTTCAAAGAACACACAATGGTATTGAATTACAACAAAGGCTCAAACTCTTGCTAGTGAATTATCACCATTTAGAAGAGCAGCCAAAAGAGTATCCTCCCATGGGATCTATGCACCTTATACTCATATACTTAACCTTGCTGGGGTTAACTAGCTTGAACATGAATTATAACCTCAATTGTCTGCCATGGCTATAGGAGTAGCCACTATCCACCACAGCACACTCATAAGTGTCAGTCTGGATGAGCAGAGGCAGCCAGGTGGTCCAGTGGGTAAAGCACCAGCCCTGGATTCAGGAGGACCTGAGTTCAAATCCGGCCTCAGACCCTTGACACTTACTAGCTGTGTGACCCTGGGCAAGTCACTTAACTCCAATTGCCTCACCACAAAAACAAACAAACAAACAAAAAATCTGGATGAGCAGTACCAAGCCCTTAGGGAAACTGTTCACCAGGCTGAATATCAATTACAATAGAGAAAGGAATTTCTTGAGATTAAACAAATGGATTTGGTAAAAGAAGAGGAAGAAATCATTGTAACATTCCAATAAGCACAAATGTGACATTCATGCCCAACAGCAAAAAGAGATGGTGAGCTCTAAACAGGAATTATTAGACAAATTAAAAAGTCAACTAGCCTATGAAAACAATTCCAATGATACTAACCCATTGGCAACTTTAGCCTGGACAAATGCAATTCAAGAAACCAAGGAAAATAAATCACATTTATTTGAGCTTGTTAGGCTAGCCTGACTCATGCAGTCTGACATATCAAAACAGGGCTCAGACTATAAAGTCAAACCATCTTAGTCATAAATCTTAGAATTATTTAATTCCATCTTTGGAAGATAATGATGACTATGAGTCAGATGAGGCTATTCCTATTGGCCCTGAAGAACTGGACTGGATCTTTTCTGATGACCAAGATGACCCTTAGGAACTAGAGTTAGATAAGCATGCAGATGACAGTACCATCCATGATCATATGATTAATACATTTCCTATATAGATTCCACCACAACCTAGCATTTCAGAAGCCCCTGCTCTTGAACCATCCAATTCTGCAAGTTAAATAGACATACCCTTGCAGGAGAAGCACCTAATATTAATATCCATTTGAGAAGAACGCTCATTCATAGAGATGCAGGCAGAAAATCAAGACAAGGGAATTGATACTCCATTTCAGACCTTTCAGGGGCACACTGTTGAGTGAATACCTGGGAACTCTATCCAATGCTAAGCTATGGGAGTGACACTTTCCAGAAAGTAAAGGCAAGATTTTTGGCATAGTTCCAACTACCCAAGGCCTTGACACAATTCTCCAATGAGGATAGGTATAACTGTATGGCATTTGGTTCCCAAAGCCTCTAATTAAGGGAGGAAAAAATGAAAGAATATACAGAAAGAAATAATATAAAGGGAAGTGCCATTTTAAAAAGAAAACAAACCATAAAATTAATAACATATTAATCTACCAAATCACAGTGGATAAATTCAATTGCAAAAGACCTTAAAAAATAAAGAACAACTCAAATAACTGGAATAATAGTCAGTGCTCATGGGCAAAACATGTTAATACAATAAAAATAAAATTACTACAAAGGATAATTTATAGATTATACCAATCTAAATACCAAAGAGCTACAAAACTAAGCACTAAATAAATAAATAAACTTTTATTTGGAGGATCAAAACCTCTAGAATATTGTGAGATTTAAAATTGGATACTAGAGCATTAAACTTCCCTTTTAATTGTTTCCCTTATTTTATCTCCCAGATCAGTAAGTTAAAGAAGCCTCTGGTCTCTAGTTAGAACTTTTATGGTTTGGAAATTACAAGGTGATGTTGATTAGAGTAATAGGAAAGTAGAAATACAAAACAAATAGTCTTAAGACTAAGTTTAGTCTATATTCCGTATAAAACTCACCAAAAGCCCAAGGCCACCTTTGAGGGGGAGAGCCGTGTCAAGCACGTGCTGCTACGGCGAGCCGGGCCGAGCCGAGTCGAACTCCAGTCAGCCTCTGTGTGTGCCGCGCAGCCAGCGAACAAGGAGAGCCGAAAAGAATAGCCCACTTCCGTTCTCTCCTTGTCTTTTAAGCTCACACCCTGGAAGTAGAGTGCTTAGCAGCCAGACTGGCATGCGTAGCCCATGCACAGCAATCGGTCTCCTCCCCAAAAGAGTGGTTCTTTAAAAACTGGCATCTTTCCGTATTTGCTAACCGACTGTTAAAAACTTTTTTACCACAATATTAAAGAAAATCAATAAAAAATGTAGGAATGAACGGGAGGATAGCACTTTCAGACAACAAATAATACTACAAAATAGCATTTATCAAAACCATTTGATATTTGTTAAAAAGAGAAAAGTAGCTCAGTAGAACATACTGGTCAAATAAGAATCAGAAATATTGGAACTCAATAACTCAGTGTTTGATAAACCAGGAAACATACATTGCCAAGAACAAATCCCTTAAGTGATAAGAATTGTTAAGAAAAACTGGAATATAGTTTAGCAAAAAATTAAGTTTGGATTAACATTTTCCACAATATTTCAAACTTTGTGTATATATATATATATATATATATATATATATATATACCATAAAAATATTAGAATAGAAACACAGAAGGTATTTTTATTACCATTTGAAACTATGAGTAGTGAGTAAAGTAAGAAGGTAAAAAGGGAAGTGGTAGATTGGAGGGAGGGGAAAAATCTTTGTTTCAAATATCTTTGAGAAAGGTTTGACATTTAAGATAGATAACTAATAGAAATACACAAGATCAAAGCCAATTCCCAAGAGGCAAGTGGTCAAAGGAAATGATCAAACAATTCTCAAAAGTATTTCAAGTAGTACGCAAATAAAATATTCCAAATCACTACTCACAAGAAAATTAGAAATCAAAGCAACCCTTAATTTCAACTACATACAACAAACTGGAAAAGATGATAAAAAATAGAAATATTCAATATCACAATGGGGTGTCTATGAAAAGACAAGCACACTAGGGCACTGTTGCTGGAACTGTTTATTGATGAACACATTCTGGAAAGTGATTTTGAATTATGCAAATAAATTGACTAGGACATTTATATTGTTTGACCAAGGGATTCCATTAATAATAAAAATAATAAAAACAACAACAATAATAATAGCAGCTATTATTTATAAAGTATTTAGCATCTATTCAGCATTATGCTTTTCAACTACTATTTCATTTAATCCTCACAACAACCCTGGGAAGTAAGTGCTACTATTACTACCATTTTATAGAAGAAGAAACTGAAGGAAAAATATTTAAGTGATTTGCCCAAGTTCACACAGCTTGTGAGTGCCCCAAGCTAGATTTTAACTTATTTCTTCTTGACCACAGATCCAGAGATCTATCCTTCATGCTCCCTAAGTGCCCATCCTAAGGAAATGATGGACAAAAGAAAAGTTCAATATATACTAAAATATTTACAATAAAATATTTTGTAGTAACAAATTACTGGAAACAATTGGAGTGTCTGCGGGGCATGTATAAACATTCTATAACTGGATCTAGTTAGCTATCCATGTAGTGAATGGGAGGCTCTTTGGCTGTGGTGGAATTCAACAGGCCTTAATCAGCTTCCACCATCTCTCTTGTATCAGTCCTTTCAGCTACTTTGTTCATTAATGTGTTTTGTTCATGATGTCCTGTAAGAGATTATGCTATAAAGGGAGAAGTCCTGGGACCTTCTCCTCTCTAAGGCCATGTAACCACAAGAAACAGGCCTATATTTTGCCTCTTTGTTTATTATTTTCAGTTTTAGTTAAAGAAAATAAATCTACAGTTAATAAGCAATAGCCAAATGAATCCTTGAGTCAAAGTCCAGGATAAGGCTTGGAAGCCAACCCAGGATTGTGGCTCTGTAGAGCAAGGAGTGATCTTCTGGATCCAGGCCAGAAGTAGCTGAGAAGGCCATGCTATAAGAGTTTAAAAAGTCCCTTAGCTCTATTTAGTTGCTTATGGAAATCTTTCAAAGAGAAGCAGTCCTGAGACTCTTATGGCTCCTATTTGGAATAAGGATCCAAACCCAAAATGGCAATCTTTAACATTCAAAGAAAAAAAAATACTTTTTTTATGTTCTTCTTCTTGTTGTTGTTCTTTTAGGACAGTTAGATAACTCACTGGATAGACATTGAGCCTGGAGTCAGGAGACCTGAATTCAAATCCAGCCTCAGACACTGTTTGCCTTGGTTTCCACAACTATAAAATTAGCTGGAGAAGCAAATGGCAAACCACTACAGTATCTTTGCCAAGCAAACCCTGAATGGGGTCACAAAGACTCAGATACAACTGAACAACAACTCTGCATTTAAGTACAAGTTTGAAAGAAACAGCTTTATTTGATTTAAAATTAATCCAATATCCAAGCTATTTCTAGCTTAGAAAGGACATGGCCAAGGGCATGGGGAGAGAATGCTAGTCTGGACATTTCTTTCCCTTTAAGCTACATTATCCAAACCTATCAATATTATTCTTCAAAAAGACACACAGATTGGCCTTAAAGAGTGATAGAATAAAGTAGCTGTTAAAACCAATGTAATCCTAGGCAGTATGAATTTTTTAAAAAAGAACACTAGGCACTGAGTCAGAGGAAATAAGTTTAAGTTCCAGATCTACCACTTTGTGACCTCAGGTGAATGTTTCAACATCTCTAAGCCTCAATTTCCTTGTCTGTAAAACATGATAATGATACTATGATATTGGATTATGCACTTCACAAGTATTAAGTGAAATAAGGTATATGAAAATATTTTGTAAACTATAAAATATTCTATAATATGCTTAAATATGATCTAAATATGAGTCTAAACTGCAATTAAATATTGAATTATATTTTTCAGTTGAATAATCTGTCTAATATTTTATGACTTTGGACATCAACAGACAATCATCAACCCCTGCTACCATTTTGATTGTTCCTTCAATTGGATCTACCTAAAGGATCTACTAAAGGATCAAAAGATTGGAATAGTGGATAGTGTTAAACTTAAAGGTCAGGAAAACCTATGTTCAAATCCTGACTCTGAAACTTACTAGCTATCAGACTCTAGGGACATCACTTAAACTCTTCAAATCTCCATTTCCTTATCTGAAAAATGAACATAATAGTTGTAATAACTACCTCTCAGAATTATTGTGAAGTTAATATGTGATGAGGTATGTAAAGTGCCTTGTAAACTTTAAAGAGTTATATAAATGTCAGCTATTATTGTTACCTATACTGTATAAAAATGGCCCTGTAATGACTGTACTAACCTGTTGGATATCTCAAAGCTTCCCTTTTTCACAACGGAACCAGACAATGGAGTAGTACAACAACCAGCCAATCAAAAGGACTTCTGAAACCCAGGGCTGCTTAACATACCAGTGATCCTTTGCACTAGCTGAACTTGGAGATGTCTATAGTTGCCTTGATTGGCTCAAAAACAACTCTGAGGGGCAGCTAGGTATCTTAGTGGATAAAGCACGGACCCTGGATTCAGGACGACCTAAGTTCAAATTGGGCTTCAGACATTTATCACTTACTAGCTGTGTGACCCTAGGCAAGTCACTTAACCCTCATTACCTACCCCCCCAAAACAAAACAAAAAACCAACAACTTGGAGCAATAGCTGCAGGCTTGGGGCTTGTCTATTCTGCTTCCTGGCTTTCTGTGTCTATAGATATCATCTTCCTTAACGCCCACTCTCCACCTATAAACTATAAACTATAAATATCTCACCTTTTTTCCACTCGCCTTTGAGATAACAATCATTTCATCTCTAAAATCCCTTCTAGGTCTAAGATTCTATCATTTTAAGATGGTAGATAAAATTGCACAGTGAATTTTTTTTTCCAATTTAAAGCAATGGAATAAAACAAGAAATATTTGGTACCTGAGTTGCCCAAATCACTATCTAGATGGTTAGTTCTCTGGGATACTGGTAAATTCATCTTGTGATTAATATTAATTAATTTTAGATTTTCCTTGCTGATTGAAGAGTGCAGTGGCAGAAATTATCCAGAAGAGCAGAAAAATCACATATTTTTTGAGAGTTTGGGGCATATAGGTGAATTGAAGGGAGAGGGTTATACCTAACTTATCAGGTGTATAGTAGGCATCTAATAGAGATATATTTAACAGAAAATATTGCCAGAACATATCTATTACATTGATTGATGTGTACATACATATATATATATACATATATATATATACATATATATATGTATATATATATATATATACACTTTATTTATATGGATTCAGATAAAGAATTTTGAAATGCTGAGTTAATTTTGAGGCTTGAGCAATTCAGAATACAGTCTAGAGTAAAATATTCAAATTCATTAAATAATTTCTCAGCCTTCAATAGGACAGTGACAAACCAAGGACACTCAAGGATTGTCTTCTAGTATATAGCCTACTAGCAGTATATACTGAACATCCTTGGTAAGGTGTATGTACAGTCACTGAGTTCAGGTGCATATCTCTAACTTTCAAAGGAGTTTTAGAGAATCTGGAACAGAGCCATACAGAGGGTCAGAACTTGATTTGACCCAGAAATCATTACTGGTATACTATCTATCCCAAGAGAATCCAGGCCAATACTTAATACTTATCCAATTTTGGGATCTTCCCAAAAACTTTGATTAGCTCTAGGAGATCCAAGGTAAGCCAGGAATCCCTCTCAAGGCAAGTTCTCAGAATCCATTTATGCAGAGACACTAATGTTCACAACATAAGATGTCCCCAAGCATGGTTCTTATAGAATCTTAAATGCTGATGGCTCTTAGATCCTAATAAATTTTTACTGAGTAACTGTGGTGACCTTGTGGACTTGACTTTAGATTTCAAGGTTCAGAACAGAGGGCCATGCATTGAGCTAAGGAAAGTATTGAATTCCCCAGGGGTTTCACTTTTTATAAAGAAGGTTATCAGAAGTCTTAGGGTAAGTGAGGCCTTTTCCTGAGGCAATATCTCCTTTCCTTTGCTTAATCCTAGCCTAAGACTTTAGAAAATTGCCTTAATTTTATTCCTACCCCTATCCATACAGCTAAAAGGATTCCTTAAATATTTTCTATTAATGAAGGTAATTTAAATTTTGAAGTACTCTCCCAATCTTTCCAGTAATTTGAACTCATTAGTTGAAACATATTATAAATTACCCAAGACTAAAGTAGATAACCATTTAACAAAATACATTAATTAGCATTTCCACCCCCATTTTGCTTCTTGGAACACAAGGCCTTTCACATGTTAATGAATTACCTTGTCACACTAATTATGGCAGCAGGGGGAAAAAAATCTTAAAACCTAAGTACAAGGTAGATATTGTTAAAAAGTGATTTGAGTTTCAGTAAAAAGACTTGATAACAGGAAGAATTGGGAAAGATGCTTCCCAGAAACATTCAGCTGGCTTATAGGAGTTTATGGTAGATCTAGTCTTATCAGGACATTTTCAGTTTTCATAAAAGGAAGATCATGATGATTTCCTTAGAAAGACTGGAAATCAAATACAGGGAAGTCAAGAGATTTCCTTACAGAAATATACCACCTCATGCACTGGTAAAATGCAGAAAATGTTTTTTTTTTTAACCTCAACCTGCCAAACTTAAATTTTTCTTGATATGTTTATTTAAAAATCAAAAATTTTACAGGTTTGTTTTTTATGTGTTTAATTGTGGGGGGGAAAGGAGAGGTGTGGTTAGAAGAAAGCAGGGAGGGGGCAGCTAGGTGGTACAGTGGATAAAAGCACAGGCCCTGCATTCAGGAGGACCTGAGTTCAAATCTGGCCTCAGACACTTGACACTTGCTAGCTGTGTGACCCTGAACAAGTCACTTAACCCTCATTGAAGGAGAAGGAGGAGGAGGAGAAGGAGGAGGAGGAGGGAAGAGAGTCTTGGAAGGATTGTTGGTTGAATTTCCACTCAAAAGAATTACAAATCACAGACTCCAGATTTCTCCTTTATTCTCTGCCTTTCCATAATACAAAGACATTTTATTTGGATTATACCATTTTGCCCTCATTGTTTTGTAATTGTTCTTATGTTGTTTGATTTGTATATCCTCCATATACTTTAATAGATTGTAAACTTTGCAAGGTCTGGGATTAGAACTTCTATTTGCCTTTTACTCCTCCAAAGCTGGAAATGAATACAGTAATTATTAAGTAAATCATTACAGCTCTGGCCTAAGAGAGATTTTCTATAATGAGCTGGGGTTCTAAAGCATGTACCTTATATTTATTCATGACTTTCAATTATGTAAACTACTGTAATGACTGGAATTACGCCACCTGCTGGAGACTTACTGTAGAAAAGTTCTGCCATGAAGTGAAGGTCTTTGAGGGCAAGACCATGTGTCTTTTCTTTGGCATCTGGAAGTGACGTTTGCTTGTGGGAGGGAGAAGGGGGAGCCTGGCGCTCTGACTCAGGCTCTTTCCTGACGACTCCAGCAGAGAAGGGAGCTAGAAATGTGCTCTCCCTTTAATAGATAGATGAATGTAGGCCTTTTCTTCTCTCTTTACCAAATTCTCATTCTCCTTAATAAATGTTTAAAAGTCTAACTCTTTCTAAAGCTTATAATTTATTGGCAACCACTCATTAGATATTTTAGACAGTTTAGTTAGAATTTTAGCTTTAACACTACGAAGGTAGAAGAAAAGGTAAATCTACATATAATCCAATAATTTCTGGGTCATCCAAATATCTGGGTTATAGAGAAGAAGAATATTACTTCAAAATGATCACTTAAGTAGAAATTGTCTCTTCTGCAGCCCTAATGACATATCCCTGGGTAGGCCCCAAAGTTTGGGCTGATCTGTTCAAGTCTGTTTTCAATTCCTTGAGCCATAATCAGAACAAATGTAGTGTATTCAACAACAGTTATTCAGCTGTGTACTAGTAGCAAAAGGCCTTTTGAATATGCAATGCAAACACTTCAAATATTTTTAGATTTGTTCTTAGGACAGTGCCTTCTCTGTGTTTTCTTTTTAAGTTGTGACAGTGATTGTGTTTACTGTTTTCCTCTCAGAAATTCAGTTTCTGTATTTTCAAAGCTACAGTTGCCTGAAACACCTTGCTAATACCATAATTTAATGCTGACCACTCATAAGATGACAAAGAATTTGACATTATATATCATTCTTGTCCTAGTCATGTCATTTGACTTTCTTAGTGACTTAGGCCCATTCTTTGTGCTGATCAAACTCTTTTTAGATACTTACTGTCATGCACCATGTTAAAGATACTTCTCAGCTTGGTATCATCAGCAAAATTGAGGAATTGTCCTCTTCTCTGGAATCCGTAGCACCCTAATCATATTACTGATTATACCCTGCCCAATCTCTGCCTTGGATCACCATTTGTTGCCCTCATGTCAGCACATCTGCTGCTGAACAAAGGTAGAGAAATCACTCAACCATTCCTCTAGGGTCCACTACAAATTTATGTTACATAGCCTCAACAGCGTCCTCACTGCTGCTACACAATTCTACTATATCTCCCATATCAATTCACTATCCCTTTCTCTTCAATGTCTCTTCCAAACCTTTTCATCCAGTAGACATCTTAAACTCAACATGTCTAAAACAGAACTCATAATCTTTTCTCCAAACCCTTTACCCATTACTGTAGAGGGAAACACCATTGTCCACAATTTAGAAGTCATCCTGGATTCCCCACTATATCTCACCCCCACCTGACCCCATACTATCCAAGCTGTTGCCAAAGCCTATTGATTTCACCTTGCAACAATTATCTTCCTTTCTCTCCTCTGACACTGTCACCACTCTAGAACAGGTACTTACCACCTCATGTTTTGATTACTGCAATAGCCTGCTGCTCTGCCTGCCTCAAGTCTTTCTTCACTTTATTCTCCATTTACCTACTAAAACATTTTTTCTAAAACACAGGTCTGATCATGTCACCTGTTTACTCAATAAATTCTATTGATTTCCTATTGCCTTCAGGAGCAAATACAAAATGCTCTTTATGTCATTCAAAGCCCTTCATAAACTAGCCCCCTCCTCTTTTTCCAGTCATCTCACACCTTACTCCTCCCAAAACATACTCCTTGATCCAGGGACATTGGTGCCATGGCTGTTCCATGAAGAAGCCTGTCTATTTCTTGGCTCTAAGCATTTTCTCTGGTTGTCTTGCATGCCTGGAATGACTATCGACACCCCTGGCTTCCTTTAAGTTCAAACTAAAACCCCACCTTCTACAGGGAACCTTCCTTACCTCTATTTATTTCTAGGGTTTTCCCTCTTTTGATTATTTTCTATTTTTCCTTTATATAACTTGTTTTGTATTTGTCTCTTTGCATGTTGTCTTCCATAAAACTGTTAAGTTCTTTGAGGAATGGGACTTTCTTTTGCTTCTTTTTGTATCCTTAGTGCTTAGCACAGTGTTTGACACATAAAAGGAGCTTAATAAATATTTATTAAAGGAACATTCAGTCTATGCCTTCAATCTAAATCACTGATTAAAATGTTATACAATTCCTAGAATAGTGTACCTCATAAGGATGTGTCACTAGAGTTTTTTCATGTGCATATCAACTCCCCAACCTCTCAGCTCAGTCATTAAAAGTATTTTGGGGGAGAAAGGGCAGCATTTTGCCTGAGCTCTCCACCAAACCCCTCCAAAAACTTTGAAATAATGCCATAAAAAATTCCTGGAGTGGCAGAACTCACTAAAGGACAGGAAAAAATAATTTTCTCAGCCAAAAACAACTGAGAAGGTCAGCAAGAAAGATCTTTTTTACCAGGATCAGAATGTAGCCACAATCAAGCCCAGGGTCTACCAGCAGAGACCTGACCCAACAAACCAGGAGTAGGCCTTGGAGCCACTGAATCAGCAGCAATAGGGGTTTCTTCCTGTTGGAAAATTCTACGTTCAATGGTGGAACAGAAATAACAAGGTCTCCAAGCCGTAGAAAATAGGTTTATTGAGAGAAGGCCTCATCTCACAATAAAGCCAGCCTCAGAGCCTGCTGAAAGACCTTAAGTTACAAAATCCATGGGTTTATATACCCTTCCAAAAGTTGCACTTATATAACACAGTATTAATCTTAAGTAGTATTTCTAAAATTAGAGCCTATTCTTAGGAAATATAGAAACTGCCTATGTGACCATAATGTCAGCATTTTCAAATACTCTTATCAGTCTTATGATGACAATAGGGTGGGTCATAGTCATGCTGCGTGACTCCCTTCTATTAGTCAAGCATGCCACTGGTGAGCTGCGTGACCGTCTTGAGTCAAGTATACCACTGGTGAACTGCATGACCCCCTTGAGTCAAAAATAACATTGTGGGTTTCTAAAATATAGTATTGCTGACTGACTATTATATCTTGTGATATTACTTAATCTTGACATTGGAAACTATCATCTGACATTACTAAGTAGTCAGAAGGGAGACAATCTATTAATACAATTAAAATAAGATATCTAAATATAATAAATCACAATTTTCAGTTAATACGCTGATTATTATCATAATTAAATCACTTTTCATTATATTAAATCTCTTATAATTAAGGGGTGGGGAAAATCTCACTCACATTCCAGAGTTCTCAGCCTAGAGATGGTAAAGGGAGTGAATAACTGATTAGGAGATTTTAGGATGCTTGTGGTTGCTCACAGATCAGAGCAAAGGGCAGACAACTGGTAAATACACATCTCCTTAGAGCATACCATCTTGGAAGAACTAAAAAACTTACAGGTCCCTAAATGTAGCTCTGAAAACTGCTGCACAAAACTTCTGAAGCTTGGGACAGTGCACTCTCCACCCAGGAAAAAGAGCCCCACTTTAACAAAGAGTTAAAAGTCAAGAAATAGAATGGAAAAGTAAGCAAACAACAGAAAAAAAATCTGACCTTAGTTACTATGGTGACAAGAAAGATCAAAAAATATCCCCAGAATATAGCAAAGTCAAAGTTCCTACATCCAAATCCTCCAAGAAAAAGTATGAATTGATCTCAAGCCATGGAATGGCTTAAAATTTCTTTGAAAATAAAGTAAGAGAGGTAAAGGAAAAAATGGGGAAAAAATGAGAGTGATTCAAGAAAACTGAAAAAAAAAAAGAGTCAACAGCTTGGTAAAGGAGACAAAAAATACTGAAGAAAACAACAACTTAAAAATTGGACTAGGGGCAGCTAGGTGGCGCAGCACTGGCCCTGGAGTCAGAGTAACCTGAGTTCAAATCCAGCCTCAGACACTTAACACTTACTAGCTGTGTGACCCTGGGCAAGTCATTAACCCAAGTAATTTCCTCACTAAAATAAATAAATAAATAAATAAATTTAAAAACCAGACTAGGACAAATGGTAAAAGAGCTACACAAAGCCCATAAGTAAAATGCCTTGAAAAGGAGAATTGGCTAAATGTAAAAAGGACAAAAATTCACTGAAGAAGAAAAAAAAACTCCTTAAAAAGTAGAATTGGACAAATGGAAAAGGAGGTATAAAGCTCTCTGAAGAAAATATTCCTCAAAAATTAGAATTGAGTAAATAGAAAGCTAATGACATTATGAGAAATCAAGAATCAACAAAAACAAAATAAAAAAAAAAATGAAGGCACTGTGAAATATCTCATTAGAAAAACAACTGACCTGGAAAATAGATCAAGGAGGATAATTTTAAAATCACTGGACTACCAGAAAGCTATGATCAAAAAAAGAGTTTAGACATAATTTTTCAAAATATTATCAAGGAAAACTGCCCTGATATACTAGAACCAGACAGTAAAATAGAAATGGAAAGAATCCACCAATCATCTCCTAAAAGAGATACCAAAAATGAAAACTCCCAGGAATAATATAGTCAAATTCCAGACCTCCCAGGTCAGTAAAAAAAAAAAAAAAAAAAGCAAGTATCAGAAAGAAACATTCATTTATTGTCATGCAACAGTCAGGGATAACACAAAATTTAGCAGCTTTGTCCATTAAAGTATTAGGGACTGAATAAAATATCTGGAGGGCAAAGGATTAGGATTACAACCAAGAAAATAGCTACCCAGCAAAACTGATAATCCCTTCAAGGAAAAAAATAGATATTCAATGAAATAGAGGACTTTCAAATATTTTTTATGAAAATACCGAGAGCTAAATAGAAAATCTGCTTTCTAATACAAAACTCAAGCAAACCATAAAAAGGTAAACTGAAAAGAAATCAATAAGGGATTTAATAAGGTTAAACTGTTTGCATTCTTACAAAGCAAGATAGAGCTTGTAACTCCTAGAAGGATCACAGACAACATATGTATATACATACATACACACATTACATACATGCATACACACATACATACATGCAGACATACATATGGTACCTAAATGAGTTGAATATGAAGGGGATAATATTTTAAAAAATAAAATTAAGCAGTCGAGAGAAATGTACTGGGAGAAAGGGAAAGATAGAATGGTACAAATTATCTTACATAAAAGAGGCAAGAAAAAGCTTTACAATGGAGAGGCAGATGGGGGAGGTTGAAATTAACCTATAGTACAAAATATTTATAGCATCTCTTTTCTGATTGGAAAAAAAAAAGAAATTGAGGGGATACCTTTCATTTGGGGAATGGCGGAATAAATTGTGGTATGTGATCATTAGATTGAATCTATTGTGCTATAAAAAAATGATGAGACAGATGCTCTCAGAAACACCTTGAAAGACTTACAATAAACTGACAAAAGTGAAATGTACTGTATTAGAAGCAATAGCCAATATTGTAAGATGATCAACTGTGCACTACTTAGCTATTCTCATTATACAATGGATCCAAGACATATCTGAAAGCACTTATGCTGAATACTTCCATTCCCACACAAAGAACTGACAGTGTCTCAATAAGAGATTGAAGTATACTTTTTAACTTTATTTTTCTTGAGGTTTTAAATTATCTGTTTTCTTTCACAACATGACTAATATGGAAATGTTTTGCATGACTACACATGTATAACCTATATCAAATTACTTGCCTTCTCAATTAGGGGATGTTGGGAGGAAGGAAGATATTTTGGAACTCAAAGTTTTTCAAAGTGAATGTTAAAAATTGTTTTTGCACATAATTGGTAAAAAATAAAATACTAAACATTAAAAAAAAACCCAACACTTTGAAATCTACTTGTGAGAAACTTGAAAGCAGAGACGGGTTTTTTTTTTTTTCCTTTCTTTGTATCTACAGGGTTTAGATTGTCCCCAGCACACAGTAGGTGCTTAATAAATTCTTAACTTATTGATTTACATGTACTACCATCTAGCATCACTATTTTGTCTACAAGTATAGAAAGAGAAATGTGCTCTACTTACTGTTTTCTTGCTGGCTATGTCTTTTTGGGGGGTCTTGGAGACATTTCAGCTGTTGGTTCCATCTTCTGTGTACTAATTATGGTAGCTTTCATTATGTGTTCATTTTTTTATTCATAACTTTTCATATGTCTTAGCAAAAATACCTGGCACATTAGTATGAGATCAAGAAATGTCAGTTATTATTATTGTTGTTATCATATTTTTTATATGTTAAGCATTATTCTAAATGATTGAAGACAGAAACAAAAATGAGTCTTCGAGGA
Organism: Dromiciops gliroides; assembly: GCF_019393635.1. Taxonomy (NCBI): domain Eukaryota; kingdom Metazoa; phylum Chordata; class Mammalia; order Microbiotheria; family Microbiotheriidae; genus Dromiciops; species Dromiciops gliroides. The sequence continues at coordinate 134,801,271 of NC_057863.1, read as the reverse complement.
ACTTGCATTCTACTGGGGTGACAAAATATACATTTATAAATATGTGCAAAATAGATACAAAATTAATGCAAGGTAATTAATGCTTTTTTAGAATGATAAATAATATTCTTGGTAAATTCACTAGCATTGAATTTATGAAGATTTTTTTTAATATAAAGAGTTTTGTTTTGTGAGTTTATTAATAGTAGGTGTTAGAGGACAAAACAAATATTATCTATATACACATGTAAATAAAAGTTGTTAGCTATGTACTCTGGTAAAATTACTTTTCTTTGTTCCATTTTAGTAGGTATATTGTAGGGGAAAAGAGAATAAAGGAAGGCCTCTTCATATCTGCCAACATCTTGATACAGAGAATCATGATAAAGTAAAAATAATATTGGATTTGGAGTCAGAAAGGTGCAAGTTCAAATTCTGGCTTTGTCACTTAGCACTTGTGTGATCCTAGAAAAAGTTATGTAAATTCTGTACCTTATCTTGCCTTATCTGCAAATGAGGAGATTAGACTAGATCACTTTCTACTCTTAATCTGTGATCAATAAAATTCTTTCCTTTTTCTTTCTTCTGCAAAGAGATGAAACTCCTTTGGAGAGTTCTGAGGATAGTGACTACTTGAGGCAGAGTTTGGGTTTCAAATAAGAAAAATAAAGTAAAATAAAGACATTCACTACAGAGCTGGGAACTAAGACCAAATTGTACTTAAAGCATGTACAATATGTGGATGGAAAATTCATCCAAGGGCTGCATTGTGATATATGAATATAATGAAATATTATTGTGCCATAAGAATGACAGTTATGAAGAATTCTGATAAACTTAAGAAGATATGAATGGATTGATGAATACTTTATATCCTATAATAAAGTAAAGGAAAATAATACTCTAAGCTATAAGAACTTTTAGAGCAATGTAAGAAAAGTTAAGTGATTTGTTTGGTGTCAGAGCACATGAGTTTAAAAACCAGTGAAATATATTAAAACTTTGTCAAATAAATCAAGTTCCAGTAAGAGTTGGACTTTGCCAAAGGTGTGGGGTGGATTTTGATCACAAATTCTTATTGGGTAGATTCTCACTAAGCTAAGCAGCAAGAAACAATGTAAAGAAACAGGTGTTTGGAATTAGAGGTCCTAGTTTCAAATCCCAATTCTTCTATATTCTACTTGTGTGACTTTAGGCATATCACTTCATCTCTCAGAGCCTCAGTTTCTTCAACTGTAAAATGAGAGTGTTGGATTAGATGACCTCTATGGTACCTCCCAGCTTTAAAACTATAATCCTTAATCTCTGTTCAATGAAATGACAAATCTTAATTTTGGATGAATGACAGCGATGTATGCTTCTCCCCTTTGTCAGCAGAGAAGTGGTGTACTACACGTATAGGAAAAATCATGTGTTTGCAGACACAGTCATCACCTCTTCTTCTTCTTACTTCTTTTTCCTTAAAAGAATTTCTTTGTTATAAGGGTTCATTCAGGGGTTGGGTGGGGACTAGAGGTAATTGAGAAATGGTGAAATAAATAAAAGCATCATCAATAAACATTTATTTGAAAAAATAAAAGCCAAAAAACCTAGCAGGGACAAGATTTTCCTTTTATTATAAAACTAGATAAAAATCCCTTGACAATTCACCTAAGCCAGTACCCAACAAAATGTAGTAAATTATTGCATCTCCCTTGAGTAAAACGTCTGCCCTATTAATATTGTCCCAGGATCAGCTATAGGAATCATTGCACTGTTCCAAAAACTATAGTTTGTTGTCATGTAGAAAGAAAGCAGCTAAAAATTATTTTGTATAAACTGTAATGAAATATTATGCTAATTAACCCCCTAGTTGTAATTGTTCTGATTCAACAAATCAATTACTGTTATTAGGAAGGCTAATTCAAAATGCAACTGCTTTAATAAATCTCATGAATATTGAATGATAGACAGATGCCCTTGAAGTTACAGTCTGATGGGTAGAAAAAAATCAATTACAAGGGCAAAAAAGCTATTAAGAACTAAAAGAGGGATGGATTTTGCTGTTATAGATTCTCATGAGAAAAGGTCATCAAACTGACAAGTACAGCTTGCTTGATAATGAAGCACCTAAAGAGTGTAAAAAACAAACAAAAATTAATGGTGTGCTCTATATCATTAAGGCTATACATTAAGTTTCCATAAATTATATCCTGATCTTCCAACTTCAGTCCTAAAATGCATGGGTCTTTGATACATGAATACTTTACCCTATAATCACCTTATGGACATTTTATTCTGTAAACATGTCTTAAATATATTGAGACATTTCTCACCACTTAATTAGTATCAAATTTGGGAGATGGTCCCAAAAATGTTTTTAGTTTAACTATGCCTGTAATTTAGATAGCTGCCACTAGATGGCAGTAGTGCCTTAAATAACAATAACTTTGAAGCTGATATTGTTTGTCCTTCTTTCTTGAAGAGGACCATGGCATCAGGGTGATGTCATGACTTACACTGAATTGGAATTAAGAGGTCTGTGCAAGGTCACCAACCTCACTCTCTCCTCCTGAGCCATCTGGGTCCAGTAGCAAGCTCAGGGCATTTTCTTAAGGCAATTGAGATTAAATGACTTGCCCAGGGTCACACAGCTAGTAAGTATCTGAGGTTAAATCTGTTTTGTTTTGTTTTGTTTTTGTTTTTTCAGGGCAATGAGGGTTAAGTGGCTTGCCCAGGGTCACACAGCTAGTAAGTGTCAAGTGTCTGAGGCCGCATTTGAACTCAGGTACTCCTGAATCCAGGGCCGGTGCTTTACCACTGCGCCAATCTAGCTGCCCCCTCTGAGGTTAAATTTGAACTAAGGTCCTCCTGATTCCAGGTTAGGTCAATTCAGTGCACCACCTAGCTGCCTTGAAGGTGATATTTACATAAGGCTTTAAGATTAAAAAAAAAAATTGAATTCATTGTCTCATTTTATACTTACAACCTAGCAAGGTGGTTAGTTATTATCATTGTTTTACAAATAAGAAAATTGAGGCTCTAAAAGTTTTACTGATTTGCTCAGTGTCAGGTTTTTACTCTTTAAAGTGGGGTCTGAACTGAGGTTTTCTGATTTTAAGTCCAGAGCTCTATTATAAAGTTCTACCTTATGGTTCTGCTTTATATGAAGCAGGGTTATAGAATTACAGAAGAAGACATAAGAAATTCCCAATGTAGTAATGATCAGAGGACTTGAATAAACGGTTTTAAAATATTGACTCCTAAGATCCAACTGAAAACTAAAATTCAGACCTGATTGTCACATTAAAGGGACATCATCTCTTCAAGATGCTGCCTCTTTTCCTTACTTTCCTAATTCTACTGAGAGTATCATTATTCCTCCAGTCATTCACTTAAAAAACCTTGGAGTCCTCTTTGACTCTCTAAACTCCATCACTGTCTGTATAAAAATCAGTTGCTAATTATCTTTTATTCTATCTCCACATTTCTCACATTGCTTTTATTCATTTACATGACCACTACTCTAAGGGAGAGACAGTTATGTGGCACAGTAGATAGAATGCCAGACCTGGGGACATGAAGACGTATCTTCCTGAGTTCAAATCAGGCCTCAGACACTTACTAGCTGTGTGACTCTGAGCAAGTCACTTAACCTTATTTGCCTCAGTTTCCTCATCTATAAAATGAACTGGAGAAGGAAATGGAAAACCACTCCAGTACCTTTGCCAAGAAAACCCCAAAGTGAGGATTGTTTTAATGTTGTTTTTGAGGGAAACATGGGGAAGCTCAGGTAACTTCCTGGCTTCTCTCTGCCATCTTGAAAAATGAGCAAATAGTAATACTCTAGAGTAGATGCACATAACCTATCACCAGGACCAAATTGTTTTCTACTTGATTCTTCTGCTTCTAGCCTCTTCTTTCCACAAAATATCCTCCATACAAGCCCTTAAAATAAACTTCTATAGTATAGTTTCTGCCACATCATTCCACTGCTCAAGACTATTCAGTTGCTCCTTAGTCATTCAAAACAAAATACTAAACTTAACATTTAAAATTTTTCATAATTTTTCCATTCAGCCAATCTTTCCAAATTTAATTCATATTACTTCCCTTAGTGAATCCTATGTTCTTGTCATCCTCATGTACTTACTATTCCCTAAATTCAGCATTTAGTCTCTCATCTCTGCATTTGCATAGGCTAGTCATCCATGTTAAGTCCTTGCTCCTCACCTCTACTTCCAAAATTACATAGCTTCTTCCTTCTAGGTTCAATTCTGTTGCCAATTCCTACAAAAAGCCTTTCCAAGCCCCATTCTTTCCTACCTACAGATGTTAGGACTCTCTTCTTCCTCAAACCGTCTTGGATTTGCTTGCATACTATATACTTTTAAAAGAATATAATTTCTTTGAGAGTAGGTTTTACCTTTTTTTGGTCCCCAACGCAGTGCTTGTATATACTAGACTACTTAACAAATGCATACTGAATTGACAATCTCAAGGTTTAACTAAAGTACCTACAGTATTTAACAATATTAAGCAAAGCACTGTGCTAGAATGTGAGAATCAAGACAGAAAAGAATTTGCCCCTGCTTCCTTAAATTCTTCTTGAGGAAAGTATGTGACATATATACACCTACATACAAAACAATGTGTGTGCATGTGAGATAAGACAAGATAAGACAAGAAATACATGGAGAATAAGAAACAGAGAGTTAGACACATAGAGAAATAGAGACTAAAAAAGAGAGGGAGAGAGGACAGAGAGTACAGAAAAAGAGAGTGAGGTAAGTCATAATCGTGGAGATCAAGAAAGACTGTATTTGAGGAAGCAATTTAATTGTTCTTCAAGAAGGAATCTAGGTATCAATGAGGCAGAAGAGAAGGGGAAACATCTTATGCAATGAAAAGATACTTAAATTCTCTAATGGTCAGAAAAATGAAAATCATGACAACTCTAAGATACTATCTTATATACTAGTTAGCAAAATATTAAAAAAAAAATGATAATACCTCAATTTATATTGGTAGCTCTTTGAGGAAACATAGTTTGTGGGACTACCAGGCTAGTGATAATATTATGATAATATTTTGAAGAATAATATACAGATCAGTTGAACCATATGCCATCTTAATATAACCTGGAATGAGGATATGATTCTAAAACTCCAGTAATCTATTATTGCTTTTCCTAAAATTTCAAGTTATATTTTTGGCTTTCTAATAATTTTTTGTTCAGTCATAGTGTTTTGTTTACATTGCTCTTATACCTTCTCAACCAAGGAGAACCTTCTGCATCCCATGTGTAACAAATAGTTTCATCTTCCAAATCAGATTCACTCAGAGATGTAGGACTATGAGATGCAGAACCACAAAGGGAAGAACACTCTTAGAAGAGCCCAAGTACTGAATTAGCAGAGGATAATATTTCCCATTAGAGTAAACAAATTTGATTTTTCTAACAAGAATCACAATAGCCAACCCTATACTTTAGTTTTGGGCAGTTGCTGGCTAAATCCAAGTGGAGAACACTGTATAATTCTTTCCCAGTACATTACCCTTTCACTGGCTGTACTCTTTTCCTTCTGTACTCTTTTGACTTCTTAATGAACAAAATCGTCTGTCTTCTACTCCTGAATCCCTTCCAATAGTAATACCTGGCACCTACCATCTATCTCTTTCATATCTACTTGTACTACTAAATGGACCTGCAGGAAGTTGTGAAATCCTGCCAAAGTACCCCAAACCAAATTTGGATTATCTAATCTCAAATGGGATCTTAATGCAGCAAGGTTATCATTCTGTTCCTCCCTAATCAATTGGCTATCTCTCTACAATAGCTGTCCCAATGACATCCCCTTACCCTAGCCCTTTCTTACATCTTCAGCTGAGAATCGGGCCTTATACTTCACTGAAAAAAATTATGCTATATATGTGAACTCCTGTTTTTCCCCTTCTTTTGATTTTATTTCAGAAATCTTCGCCCTTTACTCTGATATCACAAGAACAGATAGCCCTTCTCCTAAGTAAAGACTACTCCTCTTGATGGGATGCATGGGGTGTTCAGGGAAGACTAGCACCTCTTGTATGAGGTCTTGCCAAGCCCTTTTCAGAGATACTTATCTACTTTTGGTGTCCACCTGCCACTCAACTCTCATCAGTAGCTCCAAAGAAGTTGTAGCATGCACAGCAACCACACCCTTATAAAACTATCTCAAATAAAAGGTGAAACCAGGTTGATGATAATCAATAGGCCTCAAAACTGTCAGTGAGTTAGGGAGATATCTAACCTAAGCATATAGAGATCTCCCCCTGTGGAATGGGTGGATGAGAACAATTTGTTCCAGTGGTCATGAAGGCAGCTGAAGCAGGCACTGTGAAGCATTAGAATTTGGACAAACATCAAAGTCACCAAGGTTATCCACTTCATCCTGGATCATTGCTAGTTGTCCTGACTTTTGTTTTGCCACTGGACTTCAATGACTCTAGAAAAGAGAGTGAGACAGATGCCTTTGTGCAATCCTATCTCATTTTAATCCAATTAATTCATGAGTCAAGACATCACCCCATGATATAATTGGTATTCTTTGAAAACAAAGGGAGAAGAACAATTCTTCTTGGCCCCTTGATACCCTGATTTCATCCCTTCTCATCTTCTCTAGGAGCCTTCCTCTACTATCTTTCCATCTCTCCTTTATCTTCATTCTCACTATCTATTAACCCTTTCCCTGATGCTTATAAACACACCCATGGTCTCCCCCTTCCCAAAACAAAAGCAAAATAAAGAAATAGTACCTCACTTGATACTGGCATTCTTCCTAGCTATTGCCATGTACCTTCCCCTTCCTGGCTCAATTCTTTAAAAAAAAAAAAAAACATTTATTCAAGATGGCAGAGAGAAGCCAGGAAGTTACCTGAGCTTCCCCATGTTTCCCTCAAAAACAACATTAAAACAATCCTCTAAACAGATTCTGGAATGACAGAACCTACCAAAAGAGAAACACAAAAATCCTACTTGAGATAATTAAGAAGACTTCAGGAAAGGTCTATCTCCCCTGGGAGGCTCAGCACTGCTTGGCTCAGCTAGCAGCTCAGTTCAACACAGGTAGGCTCAGTGTACAGTTTGAAACTGCTACAACTAGACACAGCTGAAAGTGGGGCAGCTGAGAGTGCTGCAGCTGAGAGCATTAAGAAGCTTGAAACAGTGAACCCTGTTCCCCAGGAACAGACTTCAAATTTATAAATTTAAAAATAGGCTATAACATGAGCAAAAAACAAAAAAGGACCCTTACTATTGACAGCTTCTATCTTGAAAGGGAAGACCAAAATTCAAACTAATATGAGTTTGTCAAAATACCTACAAGTGAAGACTCAAGTGGGAACATAATCTTGTCTGAAGACCAAAAAGCCTTCTCTGAAGAGCTCAAAAAGGCTATTAAAAACCAAATGAAACACAGTGGACAAAGCACCGGCCCTGGATTCAGGAGTTCCTGAGTTCAAATCCGGCCTCAGACACTTGACACTTACTAGCTGTGTGACCTTGGGCAAGTCACTTAACCCCCACTGCCCCGCAAAAAAAAAAAAAAATGAAAAAGGTAGAAGAAAAAAATGAAAAAGAAATGAGATAAATAAGTTACACTGCAAAAAAGAAAAACAAAAACTGACTAAGGAAAATGATACCTTAAAAAATACAATTGGCCAAATGAGAGAAAAAATGGCCAAATGGGAGAAAAAATTGGCCAAATGGAAAAAGAAGTACAAAAGCTTGCTGAGGAAAATAAGACCTTAAAAATTAAAATTGAGCAGATGGAAGCTAATAACTCCATGAGACACCAAGAATCTGCCAAGCAGAATCTAAAGACAAAAGAAAAATAGAAGAAAATGTGAAATACTTCATTGGAAAAACAACTAACATGAAAAATAGATCCAGGAGAGATAATCTGAGAATTATTGGACTACCTGAAAGCCATGATCAAGAAAAGTCTAGACACCATATTCCAGGAAATTATCAGGGAGAACTGCCCTGAAATTGTAGAATCAAATGATAAAATCATCATTGAAAGAATCCACCGATCACCTCCTGAAAGAGACCCCAAAAGGAACACATCAAGGAATATTGTAGCCAAACTTGAGAAATATCAGGTGAAGGAGAAAATACTCCAAGCAGCCAGAAAGAAACCATTTAAATATCATGGAGCCACAATCAGGATTGCACAGGACCTGGCAGCTTCAACATTAAAAGATCATAGGGCTTGGAATATGATATAAGGAAGGCAAAGGAGCTTGGATTACAACCCATAATCAACTACCAAGCAAAACTGATCATTCTCTTTCAGAGGAAAAGATGGAAATTCAATGAATTAGGGGACTTCCAAGGCTTCCTGAACAGAAAATTTGATCTCCAAATACAAGACTCTAGAGAAATATAAAGAGGTAAACAAGGGGGGTGGGTGTGGGGTGGGGAAAGGTTGTTCAATAATGTTAAACTGCTTGCATCCCTGTGAGGGAGGATAATGCTTTTAACTCTTGGGATCTGTATATCTGTTAAGGCATTGTTATTAAATTGACTTTGATTTGATGATATAAAGAAACTTAAGAGGCAGAATAAAAGGAGACTAGAGGGGAGAGAGCAAGGGGGAGGTAGAATGGGGTTAATTCCATCATATGAAGAGGCACAAAAAGAACCCAATACAATAGAGGGAAAGAAGTGAAGGGTGAGCATTGTTTCAACCTTACTCTCATCAAATTTGTTTCAGGAAAGGAATAAAATACACTCCCATTTGTATAAAGGAAATTCATTTACTCTTTAAGGAAACAAAAGGGGAATCAGAAAAGGGTGGTATTGATAGAAAGGAGGGCACAAGTGGGGGGAAAATGGGCAAGAAAAGGAAGGGCAGCTGATATAAGGGAGGGCAGATTGAGGGAGGCAGTGGTCAGAAGCAAAACACTGGTCAAGAGCAACAGGGTGAAACACAGGGAAAAAGTACAAAATGGAAAAGAAGATGGTGGGAAATAAGCAGTTAATAATCTTAACTATGAATGTGAATGTGATGAACTCTCCCATAAAATGGAAGCAAATAGCAGAGTGGATTAGAAATCAAAATCCTACAATATATTGTTTACAAGAAACACATTTGAAGCAGAGAAATACACACGGAGTAAAGGCAAAAGGTTGGAGCAAAATATATTATGCTCCAGCTGATGTAAAAAAAGCAGGGGTAGCAATTCTTATCTCAGAAAAAGCAAAAGCAAAAATAGTTCTAATTAAAAGAGATAAGGAAGGAAATTAAATCTTGCTAAAAGGTATGATAGATAATGAAGTAATATTAATTCCAAACATGTATGCTCTAAGTGGTATGGCATCCAAATTCTTAGGGGAGAAGTTAAATAAGTTAAAAGAGGAAATAGACAGGAAAATAATACTACTGGGGGATCTGAACCTTCCCCTCACAATTAGATAAATCTAAAGACAAAATAAATAAAAAAGAAGTTAAAGGGGTCAATAGAATATTATAAAATTTGGATATGATAGATATCTGGAGAAAACTGAATGAGGATAGAAAGGAATATACCTTCTTCTCAGCAGTACATGGCACATACCCAAAAACTGACCATGTATTAGGCCACCAAAAACTCATAATGAAATGGAGAAAAGCAGAAATAGTAAATGCATTCTTCTCAAATCATGGTGCAATAAAAATTACATGTAATAAAGAGCCATGGAAAGGTAGACTGAAAATCAATTGGAAACTAAACAATCTCATCCTAAAGAATGAGTGGGTCAAACAACAAATCATAGAAACAATCAATAACATCATTCAAGAGAATGACAATAATGAGACAACATACCAAAACCTATGGGATGCAGCCAAAGCAGTGCTTAGGGGAAATTTTATATCTCTAAATGCTTACATGAATACAAAAGAGAAAGAAGAGATCAATGAATTGGGTATGCAACTAAAAAAGCTAGAAAAAGAACAAACTAAAATCCCCAAATAAATACTTATTTAGAAATATGGAAAACCAGGGGCAGCTAGGTGGTGCAGTGGATAGAGCACTGGCCCTGGATTCAGGAGGACCTGAGTTCAAGGCCGGCCTCAGACACTTAACACTTAACTAGCTGTGTGACCCTGGGCAAGTCACTTAACCCCAATTGCCTCACCAAAAAAAAAAAAAAAAGAAATATGGAAAACCAAAGGAGAAATTAATAAAATTGAAAGCAAGAAAACCATAGAACTAGTCAATAAAACTAAGATCGGGTTTTATGAAAAAAAACACAATAAAATAGATAAAACTTTGGTTAATTTGATTTAAAAAAAGAAAGAAGAAAAGCAAATTACCAATATCAAAAATGAAAGGGGTGAACTCATCACCAATGAAGTAGAAATTAAAGCAATAATTAGGAGTTATTTTGACCAACTGTATGCCAATAAATTTGATAATCTAAATGAAATAGATGAATATATACAAAAATACAAATTGCCCAGGTTAACTGAAGAGGAAATAAAATCCTTTAATAGGGCCATTTTAGAAAAAGAAATTGAACAAGTCATCAATAAACACCCTAATTAAAAATCTCCAAGGTCAGATGGGTTTACAAATGAATTCTATCAAACATTTAAAGAACAATTAATTCCAATACAATACAAACTATTTGGAAAAATAGGTGAAGAAGTTCTAACAAATTCCCTATATTACACAAATATGGTGTTGATACCTCAACCAGGCACAGTCAAAACAGAGAAAGAAAATTATAGACCAACTTCCCTAATGAATATCAATGCAAAAATTTTAATATATTAGCAAGGTTACTACAGCAAGTGATCACCAGTATAATAGACTATGACCAGGTGGAATTTATACCAGGAATGCAAGGCTGGTTCAACATTAGAAAAACTATTAATATAATCCACCACATCAGTAACAAAACTGAACAAAATCATATGATTATCTCAATAGATGCAGAGAAAGCATTTGACAAAATACAACACTCATTCCTATTAAAAACATTAGAGAGCATACTTGGAGCTTTCCTTGAAATAATAAGCAGTATCTACCTAAAACCATCAGCAAACATTATATGTGATGGGAATAAGTTAGAGGCATTCCCAATAAGATCAGGGATGAAACAGGGATGTCCAGTATCACCTCTATTATTAAATATTGTACTAGAAAAGTTAGCTATAGCAATAATAGAAGAAAAAAGGATTAAGGGAACTGAAATAGGCAAGAAGGAAACAAAACTTGCAGTCTTTGCAGAGGATATGATGGTATACTTATAGAATCCTAAAGAATCAACTAAAAAACTGCTTGAAACAATTAACTTTAGCAAAGTTGCAACATATAAAAAAACTCCACATAAACCATCAGCATTCCTATACATGACCAACAAAGTCCAGCAGCAAGAGATAGAAAGAGAAATTCCATTTAAAGTAATGGTAGACAATATGAAATACTTTGGAGTCTACGTGCCAAGACAAACCCAGGAACTCTATGAACACAATTACAAAACACTTTTCACACAAATCAAATCAGATCTATGTAATTGGAAAAATATCAATTGCTCATGGATAGGATAATATAATAAAAATGACAATTCTACCTAAATTAATTTCCCTATTCAGTGCCATACCAATCAGACTACCCAATATTATTTTATAGAGTTAGAAAAAATAATAACAAAATTAATCTGGAAAAACAAAAAAGTCAAGAATATCAAGGGAACTAATGAAAAAAATGCACAGGAAGGTGGGCTAGCTGTACCAAATTTGAAGCTGTACTATAAAGTGGCAGCCATCAAAACTGTTTGGTACTGGCTAAGAAATAGAGTGGAGGATCAGTGGAATAGATTAGGTACAGGAGACACAGTAGTAAATGACTTTAGTAATCTACTGTTTGAAAAACCCAAAAACTCCAGTTTCTGGGAAAAGAATTCAGCATTTGACAAAAACTGTTGGCAAAACTGGAAGATAGTATGGCAGAAACTAGGCATAGACCAACATCTTACACCTTATACAAGGTCAAAATGGGTTCAAGATTTAGACATAAAGAGTGATACCATAGATAAATTAGGAGAGGCAAGAATAGTTTACCTCTCAGATCTATGGAGAGGAAAACAATTTATGTCCAAACAAGAGATAGAGAATATTAGGAAATGCAAGATGAAAGATGTTGATTACATTAAATTAAAAGGTTTTTGTACAAACAGAAGCAATGCAGCCAAAATTAGAAGGGAGGTAGAAAACCGGGAAGCAATTTTTACAGCCAGCATTTCTTTTCTTTTTTATTTTTGCAGGGCAATGGGGGTTAAATGACTTGCCCAGGGTCACACAGCTAGTAAGTGTCAAGTGTCTGAGGCCAGATTTGAACTCAGGTACTCCTGAATCCAGGGCCGGTGCTTTATTCACTGTGCCACCTAGCCGCCCCAGAGCCAGCATTTCTGACAAAGGGCTCATTTATAAAATATGTAGGTAACTAAATCAAATTCATAAGAAACCAAGTCATTCTCCAATTGAGAAATGGTCAAAGGATATGAACAGGTAGTTTTCTGGTAAAATCAAAGCAATATATTGCCATATGAAAAAATGCTATTAATCACTATTGATCAGAGAAATGCAAATTAAAACAACTCTGAGGTACCACCTGATACCTATCAGATTGGCTATTATGACAAAAAAGGAAAATAATAAATGTTCAAGAAGGTGTGGAAAAATTGGAACACTAATGCATTGTTGGTGGAGCTGTGAACTGATCCAACCATTCTGGAGAACAATTTGGAACTATGCCCAAAGGGCTATGGGACTATTCATATCCTTTGACACAGTGGTACCACTGCTAGGTCTGTACCCCAAAGAGACCATAGAAAAGGGAAAAGGACCCACATGTACAAAAATATTTATAGCAGCTCTCTTTGTGGTAGCAAAGAATTAGAAATCAAGGGAATGCCCATCAATAGGAGATGGCTAAACAAATTGTGTTATATGAATGTAATGGAATATTATTGTGGTATAAGAAATGATGAGTAGGAGGAGTTCAGAGAAACCTGGAAGGACTTACATGAACTGATGCTGAGTGAGAGGAGCAGAACCAGGAGAACATCATTGTAAGTTGTAACAGCAACATTGTGTGGTGAACAATGAGGATAGACTTGGCTCTTCTCAGCAGTGCAATGATCCAAAACAGTTTCAAAGAACTCATGATAGAAAATGTTCTCAACATCCAGAAGAAAAAGAATTGTGAATTATGAATGCAGATTGAACCATACTGTTTCTGCTTTTGGACTGGTCTTTTCCTTCATGTTTGAGGTTTTTCCCTTGCGCACTGGTTCTTCTTTCACAAGATGACTAATGTAGAAATACATTTAATGTGTTTGTACATATACAACCTATATCAGACTGCTTTTCGTCTTTGGGTGGAGGAAGGGAAGGGAGGGTGAGAGAAAGAAAAATTTGGAACTAAAAATCCAGTGAAAACAAATGTTGAAAACTATTCTTATATGTAACTGGAAAATAATTAAATACTTTAAAAAAGAAAAAAAAAGAAAAAGAAACATTTATTCTTGGTGCCCTCTTTCCCTCTCCCTCCCCACTTAAACCCTCTGTAATCATGTTTCCTATTTTGTCATTCAACAGTAAATGTTCTTTCCAAAGTTCTCAATGATTTCTTAATTGATAAATCTAATGGCTTTTGTGAAGAATGAACCTTCTTGACTTCTCTGGAGCATCTACTGTAGTGGATTACCATCTGTTTGATTGTATCTTTTCTTAGTCCTAACTTTTCTCCTGAGCTCTAGTATTCTGCCACCAACTGGCTTTTGGACATAATGTCCATAGATGTCCCATATGTATATCAAACTCAACATGTCTAAAACAGAATTTTGTGAAATGCTTAACTTTCCCCTTAAACAATTTCTTATTCCCAACTTCTGTATTAGTAAATGGCACTACTAGTCTTCTACTCTTCTATGTTCACAACTTTGTTGTCATCTTCAACCCCTCACTCTCACTCACCCCAGATAACTAAACAGCTGCTAAGTTCATAACATCTCTTCTATATAGCCTGTTCTCTCTACTCAGGTAGCTCTTCTTCTTCCTCTCCCTGCAGTTCAGGTCCACATCACATTTCATATTGATTATTTCAATAGTCTTCTATTTATCTGACACAAGTCCTTCCCCACTCCAAACCATCCTCCATTCAATTCCCCAAATTTTTTTTTCCTAAAGGATATATCTGGGGCAGCTAGGTGGCACAGTGAATAAAGCACGGGCCCTGGATTTAGAAGGACCTGAATTCAAATCAGGCCTCAGACTCTTGACACTTATTAGCTGTGTGATCCTGTGCAAGTCACTTAACCCCCATTGCCCCACAAAAAATCCCCCCAAAATGGGAAAAAAAGGATATATCTGACCATGTCACCCTTAACTCAGAACCCCTGTGGGAATATTGCTTACTTGCTCCTCTTTACACATGACATTCCATCTTGCATCTCTGTGTTTACATTTCTCAGTTCAAATTTTTACTTCTTAAAGGAGCCTTTTCCCAGTAAGCTCATGTTGTTTATTCTTTCTTTCTGAGACTACCTCCCATCCACTCTGTGGTGTCTTGTATTTGCCCATATATTTACACATAGTCTTTCCCATTATGATGTGAGCATTTTGTAAGGAGATTATTTTTGCTCTTTTTTGTAGCCTCAAGTCTTAGCATAACAGATACTCTAAACTGGCATACTCTTTTTTGTGTGAGGCAATTGGGGTTAAGTGACTTGCCTAAGGTCACACAGCTAGTAAGTATTAAGTGTCTGAGGCCGTATTTGAACTCAGGTCCTCCTGACTCCAGGGCTGGTGCTCTATCCACTGTGCCACCTAGCTGCCCCTGGCATACTCTTATTACTGAATAGATATTTGTTGACAAATTTGTGGACTTTCTGACTGTAATATAAAAATAAAGGAAAGACCAGATATAAGTAAATGGATAGACAAATGATAGGGAAATAGAGAGAGAGATGGATGGAGCACTTATCACATGGTATTATGTGCTAAACAAATATATAGAGTATACAAAAAGAAGAAACAAAATTGTTTCTAATCTCAATGAACTCACAGTTTAGTATGGAAGAAAAACAACCACCATAAAACACGTGGGAGAGGAGAAGGAGAGAGAGGAAAGAGAAGTATATCCTAGGAGGGACCATATAGCTGTTGTGAAGTTGGAGAAGACCTGAAATCCCTTGGCTTGGGATTCCTTAAGATATGGCAACTCCAAAGTAGCCACTCACCAGGTACCATGTGGGCTCAGGTCAGAGTCATTCTTAGGTGAACAAGTCTGTAGGTGTAGAGGTTGTAGTTGACAAAAGGGTAACCTGGAGATAGAAGAATTTTGGCCAGAATTAGAAGAGGACACAAAACGAAATCATTTTCTTTTTTTGTTAGTTGTTGATTGATTTGCTTTTTCTTCCTTAAAGGCAAAGGATTGGGGACAAAAATTTCCTCCTGATTTCATATGTTTGAATTTTTCAATGATTATTTTGTTTATAATACTTTTCTTAAAAATTATAAGTTGTCTCATGTGTATGTCAATTATCTGAAATTCCTGGGGTGTTGGGAAGGTTTGCTGTTATAGAAATTGATAAGAAGACATCACTAGGCATGTATAATTTTGATGAAAATGACATTTGAAAACATTTAGAGATATACAGGGAAAATATTAAATGTTCAGCATTTTTTCCCTTTATAAACATCTGGATGGTTGGCATAACAGTCAAATTATCCAGATGATTAATATGCTTTCAGCATTTCATTTTAAATGTTATTATATGATATGGCATCATCTTTTTATTGGAATCTGAATTAAGGGCTCATAATTGTTCAGTTGGTTGGATTTAAATAAGCATTATGAAAGGCAAAATCACCTTTTCAACAATGTCATATGGCAGCTGCGTTTTTCTTTCATTGTTAATTACAGATTTCTTTTTAGTAAATAATGCCACTAAGTAGAAGTTAGGACTCTGCTAGCACAGTGAAGAGCTATCAAACTGCATTTTATTAGGAATAAAATATATTCTATAAAATTTCTATATCTTTTGCTACTACCTTGATTTTGATTTTCTTTGAAGCATATAACTTCAGTAATTTAACTTTATTCTTTTCTATAATGAAAGAATTTAATGCAAGTGAATAGGAAAAATCTTAGATTCCTCTTGTTTATGAAGTATACCTTCCTCTAAGAACAACTATTTGAAATAATGAAATTTGCCAGTCTATTTTTCTGTGTAACGTATTACCAGTTTTAATTATGCAATAAATGATATCATGAAGCCATTAACTCATGAACAAAATGGTGATGTTTATGCTTTAGGTTTAAATTTCATGGAGTTAAAATTTATAGAGTTCTTTGATTTGTACATGCTCTGACAGATATCACTCATGATGCTGATTCTGGGTTCATATGAACGCCCCACTTTAACTACATTGGCTTCCCATTGCCTATAATACACATGTTGACTGAATGATCGTGTTCTCAAAGTTTTTAATTGTGGAATGCAAGCTTGATCGGTATCTATCAAGCTTCAGGTAAAGACTTGGTTAACACAGTTGATAAAGATGCTGCCATAGCATCTCTCAAAAAATTTCTATTAAGTTGGACACAGTTTGAAATTAAAAATTCTTGAAGTATATATGCCTATATATATTTCTATGAATATATACAACTGCTGATATGTAAAAATATCTCTGTATGTGTGCGTATGTGTATTTATATGTATGTATGTAGTTTTCCTATCTCTCATTCTGGTGAAAGAATCATAGAACATTAGAGATAAAAGGAATTCTAGTGATGATCCCTTACAGCCCATTCCTTTTACAAAAGAGGAAACAGGAAGCCAGAGAAGTGATGTAACTTGCATGGTCACAGAATTTATGAGAGATCCAGGACTTTTATACCAGTCTCCAAAAAAGGCTGGAAAACTGTTCATGTCTCAGAACCTGAAGGGTCTCCTAATGTTTTTCTTATAGCATAATATCTTTTACTAATTCAAGAGAGGATTCTGATTTGGTATAATGAATGCTATTTAATTTCAGTTTGCCTACGCAATAGGAAATGTTGTATTCCTAAGGTCATGCTTTTGATTCTGGTCTCGTTCATTAATTAATGTAAGAGGGTGAATTTGCTCCTTCTTCTTGCTTCTTTCTTCAATGAATTATTAATATTTATAAATTAAAGGTAATTACTTTAAAACCATCCTTTTAATTTAATGAAATTTGGTAGGGGGAAATGATTATATCTGAGCAAAGGAGATTTCTAAAGTTTCTAAAGTGCATAAAGTGAGCTATGTAAAAATGGTATTAAGTGAATATGGCTAGATTTAAGGAGCCAGTGATGCAGAAGAATGCATAATTACACAAGTGATTAAGGACTGTCTGGACAGCCAGTCTAAACAATTAAAGCAAACACTTCACTTTTGCATAACCTGCCCAAAGGGCTGTGCCAGATTCATCATATTTTTTCATTCCCTTCACTTTCAAGCCATTACATAGCCATTATCAGATCAAATTAGGATCACAATTTAGAGCTGGAAGGATCTCATCTCCTCAATTTACAGATGAAGAAACTAAATAAAAGTAAAATGACTTATCTAAGGGTACACTGATAGTAAGTGGCAAAGCAAGGGACTGACCTCAGGTCTTCTACCTCCAAATCCAGCATTGTTTTCCACTTTACCATCCTGAATATGTGATGCAAACATTTATTGGATTCACTTAAATTTTAATTTATAAGAGAATTTAGTACTAACTTATGTATCATGGATATGATTATTTCAGGGTGCAATTATTCATGAAACTGTGAAAATGTGCCTAAGATAATCTTCCAAATTAAACTTGAATTTCTTTTTTTAATGCTAAAGAATAATGACATCAGTGTATATTAGAGCTTTTCTATAATTTGTCCCAGTAGTCAATGAAATTAGGTGGCACAGTGGAAAGAGACCTGAAGTCAGCAAGACCTGAATTTGAATTTGGCCTCATATAATAACTATGTGACTCTGTGCAAGTCATTTACCCATTGTCTGCTTCAGTTTCCTCATTTGTTAAATGGGGATAATAATATCGCCCACCTTCTAGAGCTGTTGAAAAAGATTAAATAAAATAATAATTGTAAAACACTTTGCAAACTTTAAGCATTAGCGAAGTGCTAATTTTGATTATTATTATGATAATGATGACCACTTTCCTTAAGACTACTTCATAATGAGAGTCCTCTTGGTAATTTAATAACAAACTCTAGTCAAATAGTAGCTAAGGTAAGCCTGCCATGCCAAATTTTACTTCATCGTGAAAAGTGTTATTAGTAGGTACTGGTGAATAGGTAATATATATCACTAGAAAGTACAAAATGGTCAACAACAAACCTTGGTTGATGACTTCTTGAGCCAGGCAAAGGAGAGAGATGAAGAAACTATTATTTGCGACTTCAAAACACTACCAGCAAGAGGGTAGATGAATGGAGAAGGCCCCAGCTTGGTTAACAGGAGGAATTACCTGGGCAGACAGGTGAAATATTAGCAACAAGAAGGCAAAAGGCAACTGGAATAGGTGAAGGTTGCAATTAGAGAGTGGAAGTATGCAGGTGAGGTAGGGAAAATCCAGTAGTAGTAGTTCCTTAATCAAAACTGGTTTTTATTCTGTGTTATGTTGATAAGGAACTCATCTTTTAAAATCTAAGCAGCCTTAATTCCTAAGATGATAACAGCAGGATTTTACAGAAGTGAGAAAGAAAGGAGAAGGGCCACAGTGGTAGGCAGGGTATTTCTGTCATTCATGCATCAAAGGAACAGATACCCACAGTAGGTAAGCTTTAGCATCTGGCAACAGTTTTCAGGGATAACACCATAAGAGTTGGAGTTCAGGAGCAACATTGCTGTGCCTGAAAGATAAGAATGACAATGACAACAACAACAGCAGCAACAAGAACAGGGAAGAGTCTCAAAGGTAAAATTACACTGGCTTTGGAGTCAAGAGACTTAGGTTCAAATTCCATCCCTGATACTTGCTATCTAAGAGACGTAGCTCAAGTCCTTGGATCTCTCCACATTTACATAATGAGAGGTTTGGACATGATGGTCTCAGAGGTCTATGAGGCTATAATACAACCTTAGAGGAATTAGGATACCATCCAGAGTAAAGAGGGTATCCTTCACCATGAGAATAGGAGAATCTATGAGAAGGGGACCCAATTAGTCATTTTAATGTCCTGTGTAGATTTTAATTTTCAAAACTGGACAGTTATCTTACTGTGAATTGTGCTTTATAACTGAAATGATTATACTAAAATGTGAATGACAAGCAATTACACTAAAACCTTAGTGCTCTTTGTTAAAAATTGATGTAATGGCATTTTAGTTACAATTCTGTAGGCTTCAAAAGAATTATGGCATCAAGAAGGAAGATGAATGATGGCAAATAAAAGACCAACTCAGTGTATGCAGTTTAGACCTATTGATTTTTCCTTTGTAGAATGTTTCCATAATGTCTCTCACATCCATCCTTTTTTTATTCCCACTGTCTTCACCTCAGTGATAGCATTTATTGCTTTATTCTTAGACTGTTACAAAAGCCTCTTAACATCTTCCTACCTATATTTTTTTTATTGTTGATCTGTTATTTTTTTTTCTTTTTTTTTTTAAGTGAGGTAATTGGGGTTAAGTGACTTGCCCAGGGTCACACAGCTAGTAAGTATTAAGTGTCTGAGGCCGGATTTGAACTCAGGTACTCCTGACTCCAGGGCTGGTGCTCTATCCACTGTGCCACCTAGCTGCCCCGATCTGTTATTTTTAAGTCATTTCTGACTTTTCATGCGCCCATTTAGAATTTTCTCAACAAAGTTAATGAAATGGTTTGCCATTTCTTTTTCTAGCTCATTTTACAGATGAGGATACTAAGGCTAACAGTGTTAAGTGACTTGCAAAGGGTCATATAGCAAGCATCTGAGATGTGATTTGAACTCAGAAGATGAGTCTGCATGACTCCAGGCTGGGCATTTTATCCACTGCACCATTTAACTATTCTCTAATGTTTGTTCTTTCAAATCCACTTCCTTTCAAAACCCTAACTTTATCATTAATGAATGATAAATTAAAGATCTACTGAGCATTTACTATGTGCCAGATACTCTGCTAAGCACTAAGGATATACATAATTGGAAGGAAAAATCTCTTTGCCCTCAAGTAACTATATATTCTAACAAGAGGGGAAAAAAAAAACATAATTGGGAGTAGAACTTCAAAGGGAAAGAGGAGAAAGGTACATATACTACAGTAAAGTTTAGGAATTGTTCAAAAGGGTATGGAGATCTGGTTTCAGGCAAGATTGAGTGAAATATCATGGATCACATATAAATGCCTAGAGGCAGAGTCCAAATTCCAGTGGGAAGAGGGCTAGAGTACAGGCAATGTGGGTTTGAAAAAAGCCAGGGACTGGGATAGCGAGGTGGCACAGTGGATAAAGCACTGGCCCTGGATTCAGGAGGACCTGCATTCAAATTTGACCTCAGACACTTGACACTTAGTAGCTGTGTGACCCTGGGCAAGTCACTTAACCCTCATTGTCCCGCAAAACAAAAACAAAAACAAACAAACAAACAAAACCCAAGAAAATATTCAGGGAGAGGAAAAATGGGCCTGGTTCCAGGAAGGATAAGGTAGAAAGTCATTTATCAAAGCAATTAGACCCTGGATTACTACCTCCTCATGCCACACCCTGTTCAAAAGCTTCCAATTGCTTTCCTCTGCAAACTAGGTAAACTACTCTAAATTTCTTAACTTAGTATTTAAAGCCTTCACATTCTCGGCCCAACCAATTATAGTTTTATACCTTATACAAAAACATCACTCTTAACTAGACTTTTCTAATGTTAGAAACAAAGCTAACCATTCAAATAGTGTTCCACAGCTCAAGTGATAGCAGCTCTAGTGTTGCTAGCAGGTCACTGCTCAAAGAATCCAAACAGGCAGCAGTCAGTGGGTGAAGGCTTCTTTATTCATCTTTTTGAAAATGCGCACTCTTCTGAATGTGTAGGAGAGTGCACTGAAGTGATGTGCCTCACCTCTACTTATAGCCCTCAAGGGGTTCCCCTCCCATCAATCACATTAAAGCATTTTACAAGTCCTTATTTACATACTTTTCCCCTTTCTACATACAGCATAACAATAACAACCAATCAGATTGTACCAAGTGGACCAATCACAGTGCTAGAAACTAGTCAGGTTATACCAGTCGATCAATCAGTTTTTACAAACTACAATACAAGGCCTTAATCTATTCTCGGCAAGAGTGTTAGCTCCTTAGAACAATACTGTGTTAAGGTGTATAACTCTTCAAGAAAGAAAACTTGAGTCGGGTTTGACAAATTAGATTGTAGCCCTAGGCCCCAACCCAATGCTAGGCAAGAATGTCCCCATTCCCGACTAAAACATTGCTTGTGTAAACATAACTTGTCAAAACAAAACAAAACTTAAGTCAGGCCATGAGCTCTGAGTCATGTGGGGATCACCTTGGGTGCCTCAAGGTGAACTCCCAGCTCAGCCCAACTCCCACAAAACCCAGGCCTTGTTCTAGGCCCTGACTGAGCCTAAGGCCCATGAGCCTCGGCACTGAGGAGCTTTGTGTGGCAGGCGGCCCCCTACTGGGAGGTTTGGGCACCAATGCTGTACGACCTGAAACCAGACTCACTCTCTGCCTTTAGGTCTCGGAGAAGAGTCCAAATATAGTCTTTTCTCTCATCTAATCACTGTCTTCCAAATATAGTATTCATAGAATCATAATATTTAATCCAGGAAGAAGCCACAGATAAGGTCTAGTCCAAACTCTTCCTTTTACAAAGGAGGAAAATGAAGTTTAGAAATATTGAGTAATTTTCCTAACTTCATTTATGTCATACCTGAGATCCAAATCTAGGTGTTCTGAGCTCAAATCCACTGCTTTTTGCAAATAAATCTTGCTTTTTTTCCCTGTGTTCTATCTTACATTCTCCTCTACCCAACTACTCCCCTTTCCTCCATGCCTATCTGAACATCTTTCTGTTCAATTCTGATTTTTCTTAAACCTTCCTTGAAGAAACTCTCCGAGTCCTCAGTGACTTGGTTTTGTCCTGTCAAGTATTATTGTTTATGCTTAATTGACAGTGACAGTATGTTACTGTCATATATATATATACACAAACACACCACACACACACACACACACACACACACACACGGGACAACATGTCCTAAACAAAGAGTTGACTGAGTCAGGAAGACCTGGCTTCAAGTCCCACTTCTGACACCCAAGTCATTTAAACTTTCAGGGCCCCCTGTCAATTTTCTAAGACTATTAGAGCAGAACAAGTACTGGTTTGTATTGGCCAAGGGAGCACCTCACTGGGAACTATCTGTACTCTTGAAATCACAAATCTATTTTTAAAAAATAGAATTTATATAGTACTTAAGGTTTTGAAAAGAACTTTAGAAGTATTATATAATTTTAGCCTAAAAACAATATTGGGAAGTAGTCACTTTTATTATCCTCATTTTACTGATAATGAAGTTAAAAATAAGGAAGCATTGACTTGCCTGGCTGTGTGACCATGGGTATGTCTTTGGAACCTCAGCCTCCTCATGTGTAAAACTGGGGTTATTGTTGTTCAGTAATATCCTTTGTGACCCAGTTTGTGGTTTTCTTGGCAAGATTGTTGGGAAGATCAAATGAAATTATGTACTTAGTCTTTTGTAAATCATAAAGTTCTAGATAAATGAGAGCTATTATTAGTAACATAGCATACATTCCGCAAAGAATATTTTGGTTTCATTGTTCTGTAAAAATCAAATTTGTTTGATCACTTGTGTGGGGACCAATTTTTAATTGGGGAGTATTAGCTAAGCGGCTAACGGCAATATTGGGGCAGGGAAGGAGACCGGCAGCCTCCCTCAAAACAGAACAGGATTTATTTTAACAAGAATGAACCAGGGCAGCTAGGTGGTGCAGTGGATAAAGCACTAGCCCTAGATTCAGGAGTACCTGAGTTCAAATCTGGCCTCAGACACTTGACACTTACTAGCTGTGTGACCCTGGGCAAGTCACTTAACAACCACTGCCCCGCCAAAAAACAAAACAAAACAAAAAACCAAATAAACAAACACACAAACAGGATCAGTAGGATCAAGGGAAAGGAAATAAAATGGGGAAAGGGAAATTATACAACCTGAAAAGATACCACCGCCCAGGAATCAGCTGAGAATACGCAGCGAAATGGCTGTTGCCTTCCGGCTTCCCGCTAGAATGCCCAATTCTCCTCCCCCAATCCCAGAAAAACCCCACACAGCCCCAAACCAATGGGATGGCTGCTCTGACAGTCACATGACTGCCCTCACTAGGCTTCCAATTATTATAATTTTGCCAGGCACATATAGGTGTAGGTGAGTGGTGATGATGTGAGGTGTCAGTGCCATGGCAACTATAGCCAGTGAGTGGAGCACCATGCAGTTTGTGGAGCCCCAGGCCAGTACATGCCAAGGCATAAAAACCTCAAATAACAATTAATTCTTTACATTTGAAAAGATGAGTTTTGATTTTGCTATGACTAACAAAAAAAAGAAAGAAAGAAAATGATTCAAGTTAGTGAAAAAAAATTAAAGGGTTGGGAACTTTTGATATTTTTAATAGACTTTTTAGGAGAATAAGAAATTCAGATTTTATGTAATTGTGGTCATTGACAAGGAACTTTTTGCCATAAATCTTATAGGAAATTTAAATTAAAAATTAATAATTGAATCAGATATAAACATGCATCATTACTTGTGTTAGTTGTTTATAGCAATATATGTGCAGATATATTCAACCAAAAGCCATAGTTAATTAAGTACATACACCACTTTTATAGGAAACTGATTTCACAGCAGCTATTTGTTGCCATGTGTAAAGGGACCTGGAAGTCAGAAAACCTGCCTGATACTAAGTGTATGACCCTGGACAAGTCCTTAAACCTCTTGGACTTAGTTTACTCATCTATCACACAAATACATTAAGTAACTGTTTCACATTGGATTGTTGTAAGGGTTAACTAAGGATTTTCACAAACTCTAAAATGCTATGTAAATATTAGCTATCATTTAATATGAGATTGGGTAATAAGTCCAAGTTTATCCTTACGAAATAAAGACAGAAGAATATTTTTCCACGTTTATTATTCTTTTAAATAATTCTCCTCCAGAGAATCATTTCCTTGTCAGTAGGGAGGGGCAGGGGTGAATTGTCTAAGTCATGTGCAGTACTCTGAAATAGACAGTTACCTGGAGCCAATAGCTAATGAAGATTGAAAGGCGTCCAGTACTTATTGGTTCTGTAGTTGGAGGATTCATCTCAATTCAGCCAATAAGCAGGGAGCTAGGGTGGGGTTACTTTTAGAGTTCAGAACCAGAATTAAGGCCGCTCAGTTTGGGGGAAGACTGCAGCAATAGCAGTTTCCAGGAAAACTTCCTCCAGGCAGGGCTTTTGGAGACTGCAGTTCATGATTCTGGGTTTTCTGCCAGTAGGTGAAAGTCAAATTAATAGGTTCAGAAAAAATTGCTTTGCTTTTGATCAAGACCAAAGATAATTTGAGGATAAGAGGCTGAGAATTTAAGGAGACAGAGCAGGGCATTAAGATGGCGGTGGGGTGGGATGGGGGTGGGGGTAGGAAGAGTCAACATAAGTAAATTACTAGAGGGAATTGGCACTGGAATCGGAATTATCTAAATTGTCCATGTCCCCTTATCTCTTTTCTCTGATAGAAATGACTTGATAGTGAGCTAGTGGATGAGAAGACATAGGAGAAAGAAATAACCACTGGAGACCTTGTGTTCCAGTGTGAGACTTATTAAGATTTGGCTAAGCAGATTCAGCAAATTTGATATGCCAAATATCCTTTCCAACTAATTGCACAGGGTAGCCAACTAGAGATCCTGATTCATGGCCAAGATCTCACTGAAATAGCCAAGAGAAGAAAAGCATATTTCCATGTAGGTGACATTTAAAACCTTGTTGTAGCCTTAAACTTGTAAATGCCTCTTTGTCATTCTAATCACTTTTTTTTTTTTCATATAGGACATAGTATCAGACTTTTAGAAAAAAAAAAAAGCCACATGCTATTTTCAGGAAGCAGGGGCAAAGGAAAAAGGGAAATGCACCACTTGTCATACAGTTTAAGTTCGGTGGTAATTAAAATGCTGTGAATAGGAGTGATAGCAGTTTGGATGACCTGAATTTTGGGACTTGCTGAAAGGAAAAATTCTTTAAAAGAGTAGTGAACCATGGGGTGCATGAACCTTGTTAACCCCTTTTATCATAGTGAAACTGACTCTTTTGAGTAGACTGGGGACGTTTACATGATGCCAGACTATAGGCAAATGTTTTCAAGAAAGATTTTTAAGAATACTACTTTTAGAAGCAAAAGATTTTTTTTTAAATCTGAACACCATAAACTTATCTCAGAATAGTAAGCCTTTTTATTTAAAAAGTGATAGATTTGAAGGGCAATTCTTCTGTTCCAGTTTCTCAATTCTTTTAATCTTATTCTTTCTATAATTCCATTATTATACTTTTCCAAAATACCCTCTCCATCTTTTCAGTCTTCTTACTACTTTCTTCTAGGAAAATGTGACATATATTAATGTTAATATATAAATTAATTTTTTTCTTTATTTAATGACCACTCAGACCGATAAATAACAAATTCTTTAAATGCTTCAAAGAGAAAATCCAACAAATATTCCCTGCTATTCCATGGTGAAACCTATGGTTGTTGATCTCTTGCAAAATTGTTATCTTTGTACAGATATACTTTCAGGTTGCTGATATGTATGTTGTAACAGCTTCAAAAGTCAAAAGTTATTCCAATTGGAAAGAACCTGAAATGCCATCTAGTCCAACACCTTTATTTTATGGATGATGAAGTTGAGGCTCATGGACAGGTATGTTGGTAAATGTTTTAACATCTGGCTCTCAAAAAATGAACTAATAACACATTTTTAAATTTAATCCTCATTCTTAATATATTCTCTATTAGTTTTTTTTAAGTCTAGATGATCAACAAAACAATAAATCAAACCCTGATTTGTAGGTTTATAAGTTTCCTAAGGTGTAAATGATCACCCTGAAAATCCACTTCAAGCTGGCTCAAGTGGACCTCTTGACAGGGAGGTTGTGAACTTGTCTCAGGCCAGCTACACAGTCAGGATATAAGGGAGGGGATTTGAGCTAAATCCTCAGACTCTAGAGTCAGTGATGTTTTTATCCTGCTTCTGGTTAGTAGATTGATAAATCTAGGTCTGTGGTCTTGGGATGCCACTTTATCGGGTTTATAGAAAGAACATTTTTCTCCTTATTCCTTTGTAGCTCATTGTCAGCAACTTTAATCTGAAAGGCTATATTTCCTTTCATGTATTTTTGGAGGTAGCCTATTTTTGTAAACACTGTCATTTGTATTCATGGGGCAACCATCTGGATCTGAGGAAGCATATCTACTTTGGTGATTCAATATCTGCCAAAATGATTATTAGTGTCAACTTCAAGGGCTAGGAATTGATCCAGTTGATTACTCGTACAGCATGATAGGTGGTTAAGAAATTGCCCCATAATTCCAGATCCTGCCTTGAATTAATAGCACAAAAGTATCAAATTTTGATGTGTTTTGGGTTGTTTTTTTTTTTTTTTGTGGTCATCTTTGACAACAATACAGCTACCACTCAGTTGAACAACATATTTTGTAAAGGAGGTGCAGATAACAGAGCCATATCAGTTCCAGTTATGTGAAAGCATATAGTAGGTTAATAGTTGTTAAGGCTACCTAGTAATACAGCTTTATGCCGTAAAGACAGTAATGTTGAAACTACTGATGAAACTGGGTGTGACAGAATAGATGAGTTTCTTCCACTCTGACTTCATCATAATTTTTTGTAGTTTTGAATTAAATTTGGGGGTTTTCTAGTTCTGAATCTTTAAATTTATGTCCTTGTCCAAGAATTGGAGTGATTTCTCTGTTAATAGACCTATTTGCCATAGTAACAGCTCTGATGGCATAATGAACAAGGATTTGTTTCCCCTGCTTTTTTTTTTTTTTTTGGTGAGGCAGTTGGGGTTAAGTGACTTGCCTAGGGTTACACAGGTAGTAATTGTTAAGTGTCCGAAGCTGGATTTGAACTCAGGTCCTCTTGAATCCAGGAATACTGCTCTATCCAGTGTGCCACCTAGCTGCCCCACCCCCTGCTATTTTCATTTAAGCCTAATTAATGTTGTTTCATACAGGAAAAATCCACCATAAATTGAAAAGAAGATATCTGGCTGACTGGCAGTGAGGTGGGATCAGGTATCATACACTCCCCAAAAATCTGTCCTTTTTTTTAAAAAAAAAAATTAGCATTCATTGAAATGCTGTTCTGCTTTTACGTTTATAGATTTTTACTAGAGTTGATATCCTTGATAGGAGTTGCTGTAACAATATTGTGAGTACTTAATTTTCCATTACATTTAATTTAATAAGCACCACCATCAACACCAAGGTATTTTATTCTATTACCCTTTTCCAGTCATGACTGTTTTTTTTTTGTTTTTTTTGTTTTTCTGTAAGAACTTTGATGATCACCAAAGGATTGTGTTTGCCTCCCTGGGTTGAAATTTCAACTACATTTTGCAACTCATAATTCAGGCTTAAACAAAATATACTGACTGTATTGTCAAAGGACCAGAGCTCAAATCTTGCTTGTTATATTAAGTACCTGTATGGCCTCAGACGAGTCACTTAAACTCAAAGGGACTTGTTTTGCTTAAGGTTTAGAGTTTAGAATATATGATCTCTAAGGTTCCTTCCAGCTCCTCTGATCTCACTATATAATATCCCCAAATCTTTAACTTGTTTTCTTGATATCACTCTGAGAAATTATAAGACTGGAAATATTTAGCTGTAAAACATATGCTGATTTTGAAGAATGAGTACCCAACCTTCTGAAAATTTCAAAAAGTGAATTAAAGGAGGTAACTTATATAAAGCAGTAAGATGGCTTCTAATCTTGATCTTGATCTTGATCAACTTGATTTTTCAGGGCCCCAGGGCTTTATGTTTGTTTTATTCTTTTAAAAAAAAAGTATGATTGAAGTAAATGACTGTTACATTCAATTTTGAAGTTCAGTGAATTAAATTAATTCATATGGTTTTTCTTCTTTCATCAAATGGGTGATATTTACTACCACATCTATTTTGAACTCAGTTTGTCCCAACTCAAACAATTACTAATTATTTGGTGGGATCAGAGCGTATGAGGGAAAAAAAAAGTGAGAAAAACCAGTTATTAATATGACAATTATTGCATTTGAATAAACTAAGGAAGGAAAATTTTCTTTTTTTCTTTCTTCCATTCTTTTTTTTTTTTTTTGCAGGGCAATGAGGGTTAAGTGACTTGCCCAGGGTCACACACCTAGTAAGTGTCAAGTGTCTGAAGCCGGATTTGAAACTCAGGCCCTCCTGAATCCAGGGCCAATGCTTTATCCACTGTACCACCTAGCTGTCCCCAGAAGGAAGAATTTCAGTAAAGATTAACTGCTCAAAATATATCTCATTTCATACCCCAACAACTCTAAACATGAAGAAACTGTAATACTTGCAAATAGAAATGGTAGAGTTAGGCCCAGGGCCTTGGTCTCCAAAAAAAGTAATGCAAGTAAATTGTGCTGTAATTGATGTCTAGATTTACCTCTCTGTTAATGCATATTTAAATCCTTTGAGGCCAGAAGGCATGGTTTGTTCATCTGATAGGGTAAACCAACCTTTTAGAAGACCATATTTTAATAGTCCACTATGCTGAACTTAAAATTTTAGCAGTCAAACTATCCCAGTTACCTGCAAAATCTTTCAATGAAATGTACCAGGGGACCTTCTAGCTAAAAATGCAGGGTAAAAAGTTTGCAAGGAAAATTGACTCTACATACCCAGCTCATATGGTTGTCCAAAATGAGAGCTGAGCATAGACACATAAAGATTCTAACAAGGCAAACAAGTTGGCTGAAAGAGACACATAAAGAGTGTTGATACCTGGAATAAAAACATAAGTTATATCTCTACTGCTTGCTGTTCCTTAAAGATTTAATCCCTTTTCTCAGACAAATATATTCTCTATCTTAATCTCTCCCATTTTTTTCTTCTACTTTTATTCCAAAAGTTCTTTTTTTAAATTAATTGACAGTACAGAATTTGAAAGAGACTAATGTAAAGTGCTTGTTTCTGTCCAGAAATTTGTGTTAAAGGACTTTAACTTGCACTAGTTTGACTGTGAGGAAGGAAGTTTTGTTTTTAATTGCAGATAATCTAAAGCAGAGGAAAGAAAGCTTCAAAAAAGCCCAGATACTTTAGTATGCTTCCTTTATGGGGAAAAAGCCTAAATTTGTTGTATATCAGAGTTAAAAATCATGACCATATAGCAGATTTGTGTGTATGGAATAATTTATTACATGGTTGTATTCAAATGGCTAATATTTGAGACTTGATAATAATAATGACATCACATTTTAAAATTCTCAAAATGGTTTACAGACATAGTTCTTTATATCTCCATAAGACAGCAAGGTAGATAGATGTTAAAGGAACTATATAGAGGAGGAAATTTCTTTATCAAATAATAGAAAAAAAACCATCTAGAACCCTTTTATAAAAATGTTATTTCTTCATATTCAAGATGGAGAAGATAAACACAAATACAAATTCCAAGTAAAGACAAACCATAGTACTACTTTTTATTTTAAGTTAAATGCAGCTTCAAAGTAAACTTTGAAAACAATATTTCTCAGAACACACATGTTTATATGAAATCAAACATCTGCCAGTACTGTGATCACAAGCTGTCCTAATTCCTTCAGTTTCAGTAACTACAGAAGTCTCTGATCTCCCACATTTCCTGAAATGTTTTCTTAAGTCTGACAATGAGTGAGCTGCTTTTGTGTGAAGTGGTTGGCACAATTAATTCAAATAATGTTGATGGAGAATATGAAGAATAGGTGAATTAACTGGAAATGATGTGCCAAACCTTGTAAAAAAACCAAAAGAGCAATGATTTATGTTAGGGAGCATATTCTACTGACAGGGTTGAAGATTATGCTTACTGCCAGCCCACTCTAACTTTGAGACCCAAAGTTGAAAGGGAACTTCAGAAATTTAGTTCATCTCATACCCAAGGAGGAATCTTCCTGGATATATGCCATAATATTAGATAAGAGATTATGATCAGAGAGGGAAAATGAGAAATTTGAGACTAAGGAAATGGTAGCATTATTAGTGATTGTCAAAATTAAGCTATTGCCTAGTAGTGATTAAGTGCCGTTTGGATGCCTATGGTAGAGAGTCCAGATACAGACCATGATTGTGGGAGCAATTAATGAATTATAAGACCAGGATGTTCTTAGTGAATTATAAGACCAGTATATTCAGAGTGACCAAGTATGCATAAAAGACTTGTCCCCCTCCCAAAGTATGACACAAGAACAAGGGTGAAGAGTTAAGACTGAACCAGATAATGTATTGCTTGAAAAATAAAAGAGAAGTTCCCAGAGGCCAATAAATACATCAACAAATATCTAGATGGGTTATATAAAAGAATAGACTGAAATTCAAAGTAGGAGAGGAGGGTCCTGAGTCATCCAGAGGAGAGAAGGAAGTTATAAAAGTAGTAGTCAGGAATAAAGAATAGTTGGTTAGACTGACTCCTGCCTCAGTGTACCAAGAACTATAAGAAAAAAAAAAGGATATCTATATGTATTCAGTGTCTTCTAAAGAAATCAGTTTTCATGAATGCTAAGAGACAGACTGAGAAACAAAGATTTAAGATGAAGGGAAAGTAGTTTTAGAACAGAGGTTTAGGGAACACTGCAAGTGGGCACAACAAAATGAAATTATATAGGAGAGGGAATAATAAAAAGTAGGATTGAGTAAATTAGGTATTTTAATTCAAGAAGGCATAAGAGGGTAAGATCCCGTAAGCATCTCAAATTCACATGCAAAATAGTTTATCTTTTCCCCAAATCCCACCTTTCTAATCTTGATTTCTATTGAGCCTAATATTATCTTTCCATTTATGCAGAGTAACAAGCTCTTTTCCCTTTCTTGTCCTACCAACTGCCAGTCACTGAGTAAAAAAGCATTAATGCTATGTCCACAATTTCTCTTGTATATGTTCTCTTCTCTCACATAGCCACCACTTTAGTTTAGGTTCTCATCACCTCTCACCCAGAACATGGTCCAACCATCACCAGTAGCTTCCTACTGCAGTCATTCTGCTTCTGGTTTCTTCTCTTTCCTAACCATCCTTTACATACCTTCTAAATTGCCATTTGTAAGGCACAGATATGATCTTGTTTTCAGTGATGTTCCCTCTTGCCTTTGGTATACAGTTTTTTGTTTTGTTTTTACTTTAAAGCCCTTCACAATCAGTCCCCAGCATACCTTTTTATCTGATGTAATTTCAGATTATTCCAGCCAAACAGGAGTAAAAGTTCTTACTCTTGCTCTTTTTATCTACTGCATTAAGAGGGGCAAGCAAGTTTGGGGTAGTAGGAAAAACATTAGATTTGGTGTTGGAAGACCTGGGTACAAGTGCTGACTCCTTGAGTGACTTTATATAAGTCATCAAAAGGATGACTAGGGCCTCAGTAATAACATTTTTCCAACTTATCTCTCAGGTTTGTTGTGGAGAACCAGATGATATGTAAAGTACAGTACAGCTATTATCATTTATATTTCAACACTAACTCTGATATGATCTGATCATCTTCCGTTAGTTGCATCTACATTTTTCCCTATTTCAAGTCTATAAATAATGAACCAACTCCTCTAACATCTGACATTTAAGAAATCCACAGTAGAAAAACATTGCATTTAAAGAGTTATTTTATAAACATTTTCTAGTATCATTTGCAAGAATAGGGTTTTTTGAGTGTTTTGTTTCATTCCTACCAGAAACTAGCTGATATTACCAATGTTCCCAATAACATTCCTTTAGGATATCTAATTTTCTATAATAACTACTATTTTGGTGTATCTATGGATTATATATTAGCATTTGTGTACAATGAAACATTTTGCTTACAGAAAGGGGAATTGAAATTTTTTATAGCAAATTGTTTCACAGTGTACTTTTTTAAAAATAAAGTTTATATCATGGATTACCGTTCATTATTTTGAAGTGTTAGTGTCTGTTCTAAAAAAAAATAAGACGAACATACATTATTTTATGATGTCTTTAACTTGATGTTGAATGAGTTATTCTTGTTACAAATGAGTTATTGTTGCTGTGTCCCAGAGTAGAGTCATTCTGTGATTTTAGACAATCAGTATTCATTTCTTCATATGTAATATAGGGAATATTATTTTTGACACTGCTTACCTCAAGGTATTGTTATGTAGAAAGTGCTCTGGTTGTTTGTTGAATGAGTCAGTTGGTTAATAGAACAAAGGATATAACTATGAATATTTTGGAAAATATAACAGAACATACGCAGTCCAACCATGAGTTGATCACCTCTGCTGGGAGGGAATGAATAGAAAATGATTGAAAAGTACTGTGTTCCAAGAAACAAAAAAGCATGATAGACCATGTTTTCGAGGAGTTTATCTAATAATGTGACTGCACAGAGACACCAATCATCTCTGACATTTGGGGCATAGGATTTTATACTCTGAAGCAAAAAAAAAAGAGGGAAATGGAGAGAACAATTGCATTAAAACTGCAGAAAGGCCTGGAAAGACTTTGTATGAACTTATGAAATAAGCCAAGAACAAGGAGAACATCATACATAGTGACAGCAATGATTCTTTAATGAACTGTGAGTGACATCTATTCTCAGCAATGGAATGATCAAGACAATCCCAAAGGATTAATGATGAAGCATACTATTCACCTGCAAAGAAAGAACTGATACTGATTGAACAGAGACTGAAGCATACTATTTTTCACTTTCATTTTTGTCTTCCATTTGTTTTTATATAAAATGATTAATATGGTAATGTTTTACATAATTGCATATGTATAAGCTATATCTGATTGCTTACAGGGGGAGGGGCAGGAAGGAGGAATAGAATTTGGAACCCAAAACTTTAAATAAAAATGTTCATTATAAAAAACTGCACCTGATTAAGTTAAGGAGACCTAAGGAACCTTTTCAAACTCATCAGTCTGTGGCTATCTTTTTTTTTTTTTTTTTTGCGTGGAAATTGGGGTTAAATACCTTGCCCAGGGTCACACAGCTAATAAGTGTTAAGTGTCTGAAGCTGGATTTGAAACTCAGGCCCTCCTGACTCTAGGGCCGGTGCTCTATCCACTGAGCCAACTAGCTGCCCCTGTGGCTATCTTTTGAGATGTATCAGTTACTCAAAAATTTTTCTGTGGGGTTCTTCCAATCCTTTGGGGGAAGTGGCCAAGTCTGACTACATTATTTTGATCACTAGTGATTTAAAGTCATGAATTATTATGAACTGGATTCCAGTAAATATCTTAAAAGTGTTATGTCCAAAACAAAATTCTTTATTTTTCCCTCTAACTCCTCCACTCCTACCATCTTATTGTAGAGAGCAATACCATCCTCTCAGTCCTTTAGGCCTATAAGCTATGAATCATCTTCAACTCCTCTCTGTCCTTCATCATCCACCATACCCAATATGTCGACAAAGCATGTCAATTTTACTTCTTCAACATCTTTCCGATGTACCCATTTCTTCTGACACTGCCATCCTTCTAGTATATGCCCTATCACCTCACAAATGGACTATTGCAGTAGGCTACTGCTTGTTCTGTCTGCCTCAAGTGTCTCCCTACTCCAGTCTATTCAGCCACCAAAGTGATTTTCCTAAAATGCAGGTCTGACCAAGTTATTCCACTACTCAATAAATTCCATGCATCCTTATTGCCTCCAGTCTCAAATATAAAATTCTGTATTTGATGTTTAAAGCTCTTTAAAACTTACTCTCCCCCACCCTAGTCTTCTTATTCCGTACTCCTTGCTACTGCTCTTTGAGTTGTTGACACTGGCCTCTGCTTTTCTAGGAACTTCCCATTCCTCAGGTCCAAAAATTTTCTTTTGCTCCAAGTACCAGTTAAAATGCCTTCTTTTGCTCCAAGTACCAGTTAAAATGCCTTCCCAATCATTTAATTCTATCACCTTCCTTTTTTAGAAGCTCCTTGAGGGCAGGGGCTGATAATACTCCATTATTGCCTAAAAACCCCTCTTAATAATATCCTTAACTTTAAGTTTCAATAATAGTCCTCTAATATTTTTCCCATGTCTTATTGAAAACCAGAAAAATAGTCTCCTCTACTCCCTTGTAAAGAATATTTAGGTATGTCGGGGAGGAAAATAAACTTTTGTTATAAAACAATCTTTTAATACTTGTAGTTAGATACTTAGGCATTTGGGATATGGGAGGGAAAAGATTTAATCATGAAAAGCTTGAGATATGAAAGGATTCTATGTCCTCTGACTTAGATTCCATATCCTTTCCTATTGATTTTAATTTCATTTCAGCTTCTTATTAACTATATTCTTTGTTCTAAAGTGTCTTGGCACTTCTCTGAACAAAAAATATGTTACTCATAGGTCAAAGGACTTGATAGTCATAATTTATATATCCCCAGACAACTATCTCTAGTTTTGTGTGGTAGTATGAGACAGAAAGTAATGAGAGTTTTTTCAAAGTTAAATACATGAAGAAAATTTTAAAAATAGACCCTGTTAATATCTAGAGCTGCCAAAATTAGCATAATACTTTAAAAACATAAATTTAATCTGACATTAAAGCATTATTTCCATAGCAGAATTGTCACCTTTTAATATGTCTCTTATCTATTGACATTACCGTTTCTGACAAGTATTTGAAAGTGGATTTTGTTCCTTTGACCAACTTAAAATGACATTTTATCAAAGAAGCAATATTCCAGTTTCCCCATTTTTCCGATAAAAAATGTACTATGTTCAAAGTATACCTGGAATTTAATATTTAATATTGCTATAAGATTTATGACTTCATGTGTTTATGGGAAAATATTTTCAGAGTTCTAGCTTGGTCTACTAGTGAAACATGTTCCCTCCTGATGACATTTAAGCAGCCAGAATAGAAATACTCATTTTAGAATGTTAAGTGAGGAATCCCGCGTGACTGATACATGAGATTCTAGTAGCTCAAAATCTGTTAATAATTAAAAAAAATGTTTTATATAAAGATAAGAACAGGATGGAAAGAACTCAGTCCAGGAATGGAGGGAGAAGAGGATCAAAGTTCTAGTTGGGTAGGCATAGACTAACATCTTATAGAATATTGCACGGTAAATTCTGGTCATATTACAGAAAAATTAGAAGAGAAGCAGAGTTTATATTTCTCACAGTTCTGAGTAGTAGATACATTCTTACTCAAACAAAAGTATAAGCAACTGAAAAAGATAAAATAGATAACTTCGATTACTTGAAACTGAAAATCTTCTGAATATCATTCCCTAATAGAGAAATGGTTAAAGGATATGAATGAATAATTCTTAAAAGTTGAAAAGCATTCACAATCACATGAAATAATGCACCATATCAGTAATAATAAGAGAAATGCAAACCAAAGCAACTATGAAATTTTACCTCACACTTTTCAAATTGGCAAAAATGAGTTAAAAAATATGGCAGTACTCGATGTTGGAGGGGTTGCAGAACATTTTGTAAAGCAATTATGAATTATGCAAAGAAAATGACTTAAATGCCCATAATCCTGTGAACTAGACACTATATTATTGAACTTATGCCCCAAAGGAAGCCATTAATAAGAAATAAATCCCTGTATACAGCAACATATTTATTACAATACTTTCTGTGATAGCCAAGAATTAAAACAAAGTAGATACTCATAGATTGGATTGGGGAATGGCTAAACATTGCATTTCATAAATGTAATGGAATATTACTATGCTATAAGAAGTGATTTGTTTTAAAAAAAAAGTGATTTGTGTGATGAATACAGAGAAATATTTCAAGATCCATATGAACTGTTGCAGAGTGAAAAGCCATAAAAATGTATACAGTAGCTGCAACAATGTAGATGGAAAGAGTAACTACACAGAAAAACAAAAACAAAAACAAAGTTAATTTAACAAAATTATGAAAATAAAACAGATCTTGAATGAAGATATAAAAAACACCCTCGACTCTCCTCCCCCCTTTCCCCTTTGTGGAGTAGGTAGGTCCACATGTGTTACACAATGCATATGTTTTCAGACTTTTTTTTAATATAACAATAAGTTAGACTGATTTTTCTCTTTAAAAATACCATTTCTTACATGGGTTGACTCTTGAAGAGAAGGGATATTTTGTATAACTTTGATAATGTAAGAAAAGAAGATATTAATAAAAATTAATAAACATGTCCTGGTCATAAGCTATTAAGTACAATATCTGCAGAAGCACATGATTTAGGGATAAGTTGGGTAGGGAAGAAAAAGTTAGGCCAGGAAGATAAAGAAACTGCCATATCAGAGGGAGAAATAATGTAACTGACAACTGTGACTGACAACAACATGAGACAGGTCAGCCTTTTATTGGTATGTAATGTCAGCCAGGTTACTTGAC
The DNA here is from genome assembly GCF_019393635.1 of Dromiciops gliroides. NCBI lineage: Eukaryota > Metazoa > Chordata > Mammalia > Microbiotheria > Microbiotheriidae > Dromiciops > Dromiciops gliroides. Next base: position 134,764,669 of record NC_057863.1, on the reverse strand, counting down.
TTGCACTTGTTACTTGACTTTCAAGGCATGCTTTACAATGAATATTTGTGTAAAAGTATTTATGAATTATGTTCTGATTATCTAGAAGGAAATCAACTCAATTTGAATAATAGTCACATTCTAATTTATATTCCCTTTTGCCCTTTCTGCAAAATCAATTTTAATTTTGTCCTAGTGAGCAGATTGTGTCTGTTTGGAAACTTAGAACATTTTCTCATTGATGGTTATTGTTAAACAGATGAAAACATTATGGAAAAAAGAAAATTTAGTTATGAGTTATATTTATTTTAACAGAGAAAAATATGTCATTCTAGATTATTTGCATTGCTTGATAGTTGAAATTTTACTTATGCATGCAGGATTTTAAGGGTTCATGATCATTTAGGTATATTAGATTGATCCAGTCCCTGGAAAATCAATATTTTGCTTTACTCTGTGGTTCTTAATGTACAAAGCAAGGATTAAGGTAAGATCTTAATGTTTTATTGGTTATTTGCATGAATAAAATTATACGTACCAAACGTTTTAACTGAATTTTTAGTCTTTTAGAACTTTGATTCAATTCTCATGTCACCCCCACATCCAAAACAATAACCACCATTAGCGTACTCCCATGAATTATCAAATTTTGGCGGTCCAGAATAATGATTTTATCCTTGTAGGAACTTCATATTGTAGAAATACACTCCACTATTGATATGATTGGGGCAAAGAGAAATAAAAAGATTTCTCTATGGTATAGTCATGGGTCCAGTGTCAGTGGCAAGATTTGAACCACCTCTCCCTAACTAAATTAGGCTCTGTTCTTATCCTGACATAAAGCCTTTCAGATAAATGCTAACACAATAGTAGTGGTATTATTGTTATATTGTTATTGATTCGGAATGAAATTGAATTCAACAAACATTTTTAAGCATTAAAGCATACAATATATATTTCTTGAAGATTACATTTTTTTTCTGAATTGACTATCCTAACACAGATTACCAAATGCTGTGTAATTTAACTTCTCCCCAACTTCTTTTCTCTAACATAGAAAAACAATAAAACAAGCTAAATCACTAAAAATAAGAGTTGTATAGTTCTTCACATTAGGGAAAAGTATTTTTTGTGTGTGAACCTGGATTCCCAATTGTAGAAATGAGCATTGTGCACACACTTGGAAATATATACTATAAATGTTCTGGTTCGGCTCATAGGTAGGACTGTTTGTGTTTTGGTTAAGAAAAAAAAAAGTACTACCAGAGTTTCTTATTTAAAGAGAGGTGAGGAAAACAGACTTTATCCTCTCAAGGTCAGATATTGTTTAGAGTTTAAAGAACCAATTTATCTTAGAAAAATGATAAATGAAGTCAACACCAAACAAATGCCTTTGCTAGATTGACAATTTTGCTCTATTTTCTTCTTGTTGCTTTAATTATGGTTTATAGCTGTTAAGTCTATTTATATTTCTGTATGAATTGGTTTTAAAATTTTCCAGATAAAAGGAAATCATAAGAGGATAAATGAATGTCATTTTGATGAGCTCAAGAAAAGCTACCTTTTCATCAAAAGTAAAATACTTTGTGTTTTCATCAAAAACAATTACTTTTAAAATAAAGCTGAAGGCAAAGAAATCACAGAGGCCTAAAACAGAATTATATTTTCAGTCTTACTGCACCATATAAATTATAGGGCATCAGCATTTCTCTCATGCTACCTTGACATGACTTTCCTCTTTTTCCCTTCAATGCTTTATTCTACTTCAGAGAGCAAGTTCTAAAAACCTGTTCCTGGACGCAGTTTTCATTAATCCTTGAAGTGATAATTTTAGGTAAGAGTTTCAACCTTCAAAAAAATCATCTCATATAAAACCTTCAGGCCAAATCCTGCCTTCAATTACACATGTACCTCCCCCATTGATTTTACTGGTTGGGCAGGAGTGTATCATCTCTTGGTTGAAACAAAATTTCTCTATGTATTTTTATTTTAATACTATTTATAGCATTATGAAGGATGTAGAATTTTTTTCCAATTATTTCTATTTATGATGTGCATTTTATGAAAACAATGGATTTAATTAATTATATGTATGACCTTGCATGTTAATTATAATAAAATGAACAGTAATTTTGAAATCATTACTCTAATGGGTACCCATAATGAATTATGAAAATTAAGGAACATATTTCTTCCTAGACTCTAGGTGAGGAGAATTCAAAAAGGGAGGGGATATTTGCACTGAAAAGCAAATACCACAAGTTTACAAGCCTTATTTTTCTGTTTACTATACTCCCTTCAGGGAAGTATAAAAGCAATTATGAGGATTTTCAATTCAATTATGTGGATTTTCAGATATTCAGGAGGTCTATGTGGTAAAGATCAAAGGGTCACTAAATTGTAAGCTATGTTGTAAATGAAGGATCAGAGCCCAAAACGTGTCGCAAGTATGGTGAATTGTATTGTGATAGCACAGAATCTAAAAATGAGAGAATTATGAAGGGTAAATAGGTGAACACTTTTGTTGACACAGTGCCTCCTATCCTTTGTGTAGACTGAAATGATAACATTCAATTAATAGAAGTATAACACAATCCTGATTTTTTTTTTCATAAATTATTATTGTTAAAGGAACTTTGCAGGAGAAACTCAAGCAACACTCAGAAATAAGGAAGAGCAGTTTATTTGCAAGCCCAGAGGAGAGTCTCTCAAGGTATGGACCCCCTAAAACAAGGATGCATCACAAATGTATACCCCTTAACAGGATTTTCTAGCATAACTCACATCAGTGTATATTAGAGCTTTTCTATAATTTGTCCCAGTAGTCATTGAAATTAGGTGGCACAGGGGGCAGCTAGGTGGCGCAGTGGATAAAGCACTGGTCTTGGATTCAGGAGGACCTGAGTTCAAATCCAGCCTCAGACACTTGACACTTAACTAGCTGTGTGACCCTGGGCAAGTCACTTAACCCTCATTGCCCTGCAAAAACAAACAAACAAACAAAAAAGAAATTAGGTGGCACAGTGGAAAGAGACCTGAAGTCAGCAAGACCTGAATTTGAATTTGGCCTCTCTCAGATACTAACTATGTGACTCTGTGCAAGTCATTTACCCATTGTCTGCTTCAGTTTCCTCATTTGTTAAATGGGGATAATATCACCCACCTTCTAGAGCTGTTGAAAAGATTAAATAAGATAATAATTGTAAAACACTTTGTAAACTTTAAGCATTAGAGAAGGTCTAGTTTTGATTATGATGATGATGTTTACCTTCTGAGGTAAGGAGTTTTCCTCTTCCTTGTGGATAACCCTGTGAATGTGGAGGGTTGCAAAGGCATACCTGGAGTCAGTGTAAATGTTAACTGATTTATTTTCTGCCAAGTGCAGGGCACGTATGAGGGCCCAGAGTTCTGGTGTCTGGGCTGACCACCCCTAGGACAGGGGTCCTGCCTCTCTCACTGTGTCCTGGGTGACAATGGCATATCCGCGAGTAATTTGCCATCTCTTTTTTTTCTCTTAAATATGTTTTTTTTTTAAGGATTTTATTATTTACCAGTTACATATAAGGATAGTTTTCAACATTTGTTTTCATAGGATTTTTAGTTCCAAATTTTTCTCCTACCCTCCCTCCTCCCCAAGATGGAAAGTAGTCTGATATAGGTTATATATGTACAATTGCATTAAACATATTTCTACATTAGTTATCATGTGAAAGCAGAATCAGAGCACAAGGGAAAAACCTCAAAAAAGAAGGAAAAAGAAACCAAAACAGTCCAAAAGTAGAAACAGTATGGTTCAATCTGCATTCATAATCCACAGTGTTTTTTTCTAGATGTTGATAACATTTTCTATTGTGAGTTCTTTGAAACTGTTTTGAATCGTTGCACTGCTGAGAAGAGCCTAGTCTATCCCCATTGTTCATTACACATGTTGCTGTTACTGTATACAATGTTTTCCTGGTTCTGCTCCTCTCACTCAGCATCAGTTCATGTAAGTCCTTCCAGGTTTCTCTGAACTCCTCCTACTCATCATTTCTTACAGCACAATAGAATTCCATTTCATTCATATACCACAACTTGTTCAGCCATTCTCCAATTGATGGGCATTCCCTTGATTTCCAATTCTTTGCCACCACAAAGAGAGCTGCTATAAATATTTTTGCACATGTGGGTCCTTTTCCCTTTTCTATGGTACAGACGTAGCAGTGGTACCACTGGGTCAAAAGATATGAACAGTCCCATAGTCCTTTGGGCAAAGTTCCAAATTGCTCTCCAGAATGGTTGAGCCACTTTCACAAAACTCCTGCTGTCAATGAAGAATTGGATGTCAGGTACTGGCAGGGATTGGTCTGACAGATCAGGCCTGCTAGAATAAGCTTCCTCTATGATGTCTGTGCAGTCATGTACCAGGGAAGCCTGCTCGACAGGCAAAAGGGTGGCAGGGTTCAGTGTCTTGATGGTCTCAACCTGAACCCAGAGGTTCTCATAAAGGAGCCCCTGTTATTGGGCCAACCACGGGTTTGATATCCACCAATGTCCATGGGAATTCATCAAGGTGACAACAGAGTGAGGAGCCTTCATGTGGATTGTTTGTCCCAAAGTCGGCTTGTTGGCCTCCTTAACAAGGAGTATGGTAGCCGCAAAGGCTCTCAGACAAGGGGGCCACCCAGCTGACACAGGGTCAAGGTGCTTTGATGGATAGGCAATGGGTCACTCCCTGTGCCCAGTTGTCTGAGTGAGGACCCCCAGGGCAACTTTGTTGTTGTTGTTGTTTTCCTGGTCATAAACAATGTTGAAGGACTGAGAGACATCAGGGAGCCTTAGAGCAGGGGCCTGTGTGAGTAGGTCCTTGCTCTCCAGAAAGGCTTGTGTCTCTTGCTCACCCCATCTCGGAGGTTCCTTCTCGGGCCCTGAGAGGACCTCATAGAGAGGTTTAGCTAGCTGGGTGAAACCTGGCATCCAGATACGGCAGTACCCAGCTGCCCTGAGGAACTCATGAAACTGTCTCAGTTTTTGGAGTGGATGCTGAGAATAACCTTTATCCTCTCCACTCCCAAGGGCCGATGCCCCTGTGTGACGAGGAACCCCAAGTATTTCACCTGAGTCTGACAGATTTGGGGCATTTTCCTGGAGACCATATATCCTGCTTTCAGTAGGAGGTCCAGCAAGGCCTGGGTCTCTGTCCAGCACTGATCCTGCATAGATCTTGCAAGGAGGTCATCCACATACTGAACTAAAGTGCAGCCAAGCTCTCATGGGGGATCTCCTGGAGGTCCTGTGCCAGAGCCTCTCCAAAGAGAGTAGGGGAGTTCTTAAACCCCTGAAGGAGGTGGGTCCAGGTTAATTGGTCCTTGGAGCCCTAGTGAGGGTCTTCCCATTTGAAGGCAAACAGAGGTTGGCTAGTTGGTTCAATTTTGCAGGCAGAAGAAAGAGTCTTTGAGGTTCAAGCATGTGAATCAGGCAGCCTCCCAGGGGAATCTGGACCATTAAAGTATAGGGGCTAGGAACTACTGGGTGGACGGTGACAGTGGCGTTATTTATTTCCCTTAGGTCTTGGACTGGTAGATAGCCGGCGCCAACTGGCTTTTTAACAGGGAGCAGGGGAGTAGTCCAAGGAGACTGACACTCGATCAGGATACTCACCAGTAGGAGGCGATCAGTGTGGCCTTTAATACCCTGGCACACCTCGTGGGGTATGGGATATTCTTTCAACTGTATCTGGGCGGCAGTAGGCTTAAGGTACTCAGGGTGCCTCCTTATGCAGGGGAGAAGTTATTTAAGCCCCAATATTGGAAGGAAAATCTCTACCCAGGAAGGGAATGGGGCACTCAGGAACATACAGGAATTCAGGATGGACTTCATGATGAGAGGGACATAGGGATATGACCCTCCACTGAGATGGAAAGTGCCCCCACTTCGGCCTAGTGATCTGATCTCAAAGTCTTAAAGCCCCTTAGAGCCCCCTATTTCTCTCTCTCTCTGTTTTTTCTCTAGAGAGAGGCAATAATGGGAAGCTACTATTCCCCTTTCTAAATATAGGTAAATCAACTTAAAAATTGTTTCATAGGGTCTGCACCAAGACATTATTGTAGATATGATAAATTGTTGCTGAAACAGGAAATTTTGCAAAATAACTTATGGCTGAACCCCTGAGGTTGGGGCACTCTGACCCAGAAGAGAGACTTATCTCTGAACAACCCAGGAGAGAGACTTATCGCTGAACATCCCAGGAGAAAGATTTATTGCTGAACATATAGTATTAACCCAATTACCACATTTTGCTCAAATTAGATGTCTGTAAAGAGTATAAAAACTGCTTGGTTTCCTAATCTTGGTGTGTCACACCTCCTGGTTGTCCCAGCGAGTGTGGTACACCTTTTTTTCGAAAGAAATAAAATTAGTGCTTTGGCCTCCTTTCTCCTTCATTCTCGATTACAGCGGTCAGTGGGCGTACTTCCCATCCCACTCAATGACAATCTAAGTGGCAAGTTCTGGCCTGGCAGAAGGTTTTAACAGAAGTCAGCACTCTGGTGACCCCAATAATGTTTGTAGTTTTGTTGGAAAAGGTGGCAACTGGGGTAATGACAACAGAGAACTCAGCTCCTGTGTCTACCATGAAGGTCAGAGAGTGACCCCCTACATTCATTCTGACCATGGGTTCGTGGGGCCAAGGGACAAAGAGCCAGTCAGTCCTAATTTGAGTCCAACCCTGCCAGGCCGAGTACTGTTAGGAGGCTCCAACTGGTAGGAGCTGGTGGGTCTTTCTGGGGTGCCTGAATTTTCCTACTATTTGGACACTCATTTTTCCAGTGGCCATTCTCCTAAGAGTAGGCACACTGATCTTTGAACAAGGAGGAGGTGGGGGTGGGAAGGGGTAGGGGGGGTGGTGGTTCCGGCCTTTGATCCACTTGCAGGGTGGCCTTTTCCATGAGGGTGGGTTGGGATTCCTCAGGGCGGCAGCCAGGTTGGAGACTTGTTGCTTGAGACACTTTCACTGCTCTTTTTCTGCTGCCTCATCTCCATTCATGAAGACCTTGTTGACCACTTCAAGTTGCTGCTGTGGTAAAAATTATTTGTGGTAAAGATTAATATTCCCGTTTTTAGCTAACTCATTTGGGAGGGGCCCACCTGGTCCACCCTGCAGTTATGAAGGCAGCTTTTTGAAGGACCTCCCTTTTGGGGGTGGGGACATTGAACGCTCCCGGAAGGGAGGCAGGCTACTTCTGGTACTCGAGCTGGCGCTCACTCTTTCTGCTGAGGCCCTTGAGCTGGCAGCAAGTATTCGTTGCTCGGTCTCAGGTGACTGCTGTCTCCGCTTGAGCAACCTCAGACTGGCAGGCTGTTCAGTTGTTTGGTGAGTTACTTACGGAAAACTCTAAATTCCTTTGAACTAGCTAAATTGGAAAGGATCTGGTTTAAGCTTAAAGTTAAGAATATCTATCTGTACTTCTATTTTCCTATTTCCTTATCTTTGATTTTTATTAGTTTTACCTTTGTTGTTTAATTAATTCCCAAGTAATAAAATCTGATCCTTTTGTGAACCAAAGCTTAGAGGCTCCTTTCTTATTGGCCCGGGAGAAATATCTTAAAAAGGGCTGTTCAGAGAGGAGGATTAAACCTTAAAGGTCCCTCATATTTCCAGGACCCCAATATTAAGGCGTCACCCAAATAATGCTCAGTATATCAAATTTTGGCCCTCACACTGCGTAATGTTCATTTCCACCCAGCCCTAGAGCTTTGGAAATTTCTATCTGATATCAGAGTCAATTGGCACATGAAGGATGCATTCACCATGTTCTGGTTCCCAGGGGCCTCTGGTTCCAAAGAAGTATAAATATGGTGTGCTTCACATAGCCTATCATAGAAGTCTCCTGGAGTCGGTTTCTGAGTGATAAGCGTGGTTTTTTGACAGAGGTGGGGTGGTGGGCTCCCTCCCAGAGATCCCTCAGTAAGGTGTCTCTGTACTGCTGGAGGGCGGTTTGCCCTGCATCAGTATTGAAGTCCCAATTGGGCAGCCCATCCTGGCACAGCCTCCCTAGCCCAGGTCTTCGGGTTGAGCACTCCTGCTGGGGCTTGCCCCTGCATTCATTTTCCCATGTAGGACAGTGAGTGTGAAACATGGACTCAAGGAGATATATCATGGCCTGAGGCTATTCAGAATGGGGAGGGGTGTTTCCAATTCAGGAGGTCTATGGTGGTAAAGGTCTGATAATAGGCAAAGGCTCGGCCTGGTTGGACAATTGCATCTGGGTTCACCTGAGCTGGTCCTTGTGTTTCCCAGAGGGGCATTTGGAAAGCAGACCTGGCTGTTGGGGGGGAGGGGAGGGGAAAGGTGGCTGACTCCTTCCCCTTGGTCTGGAGAGGCCAAAGGATATGGGGGTGAGACTGATGGAGGGGGTGTATCATAGTGGGCTGGAGATGGTTTCTGGGGTGGGGGAGCTGGTAGAGGGGTGTACAGCAGAGATTCATCCTCCAGTGCCCCTTGAAAGACAACTGCCTTGCTGGAGTTTGGGGTTGGTGTCTGATAACAAAAATCCTAGCCTGTCTCTTCGCTCCTACACACATCCAAATCCACTGGGGCTTGGTCCAAGCAACTTCTAATGAGGAGTCTATATATGGAAATTGATTAGGGAGTCCGGGCTGTCCTGTGACCTTCTGGTAGACCCCTTTGACTAATTCTAAATCTATCATCCTCTCAGAAGGCCAATCAACCCCCAAAGCGGGCCAGTCAATAGTACACAGGGTCCTAAGGCAGAGGAGGGTCATTTTTACCTGTAGCCCCCCACCCCCAAAAATTCTTTCTTAAAATTCCTGATCATACAGTCTAGGACTGTGGGCTTGGATGAAGCCCCCCGCCCCCTTCCTCATATTGGCAGGGTGTACTGTGTTGCAGAGAGAGAGAGAGAGAGAGATGGGAGGGGTGCCTGAAGGGCTTAGTCAGATGCCTTCCTACTCATGTACCTCTCAGGAACTTAGGTCCATCTTAGCTAAGGCTGCCCGAGTAGAATCTGGGTTATGCCATATGACGTGACCGTGAGACAGGGGGAGGTCCACACAGACTCTGTAGCTCATGCTGTGGAGCTGCAACGTTCACTCATCCCCTCATTCACAGAATCATGCAGAGGTTAAACATTCCCACCCAACAGGATGAGCCCTAAATTTGGGAGGTGATCAGTCTCCCCTTCTGCCTGAGGCGGGCCTAACTATGGACTTGGCACCTAGCAGTCTTACCTTGCTGGCGTCCTCTGGATAGCCACAGTTCTCAATTCCAAAGCAGGGTCCAGCAGGGTCAAACGGGCATGACTCTAGAGTTGCCACTTCCAAAGAGAGCTCTGACAACAAGGTGCAGGTGGTGCTGCCTCAGTTCGGATGTAGATCCCCCAGGACTCAAAGCCTTCAATTCCACACCAGAGGCACAAATGGCCTATGTGGTTGGGTTTCCTGGCCCATGTACCAAATGTTATTGGAAACTTTGGTGGAGAAACTCAAGCAACACTTAGAAATAAGGAAGAGTGGTTTATTAATGTGCAGGCCCAGAGGAGAGTGTCTCTCAAAGGGTCTGGGCCCCAAATCAAGGATGTGTCACAAATTTATAACCCTTGACAGGGTTTTCTAGCACAGCTCACATTAGTGGGTTTGTACTTGGCTAAGCAGTTTACAGGGTCTGGGGCAAGCCTAACAGACTTGCCTAAGTGGTTTTGGGAAGTGGTTGCAAGAGTTGCATTTTTCCACATTTTTATGAATCTGCATTCTTATGACCATTCATTGGCTGGCCAGGGGTGCAGAATATGGCTATAGTGATAACAGGGAAGTGAAACATAGCTTAAAGCTGGTTTCATCAAATAAAGGAATAGAGCAATTTTTGTTATGTTCTGTAACTTTGTGAAGAGCTTCATTATACTATCTAATCAAATACACTCATGAATATGTAGATGTCCAATTGGCTTCAGAGAAAGTTAAAACTCATGTTCTATTTTTATTTAATTTATGCAAGTTCATGAAATGACCCACTAAAATATTATAGTGTGTGATAGAAAAGAAAAAACATGAAACATAATTAAATGCAAATGGAAAAATTATATATATATATATATTTTGGTAAGGCAATTGGGGTTAAGTGACTTGCCCAGGGTCACACAGCTAATAAGTGTCAAGGGTCTGAAGCCAAATTTGACTCAGGTCCTCCTGAATCCATGGCCGGTGCTCTATCCACTGCGCCACCTAGCTGCCTCAAATATATATTTTTTAAAAGATAGTATCCCTACTTTAAATAGATGGGATCATAATGAATGATAAGTAGAAGGAATTGATATTTCATTCTTAGTTTACTTCTTTTTTCTCTGACAAGAAGATGGTCTTTGGATTGGAAAAGAAACATTGAATATGGCTATATTAGAATTGATACATAACAAGGAAGTAGTAAGAGAGTTTCTGGTTGCCTTAGATGAACTCAGGTTACCTGACCTGTAAGAACTACATCTACTGGAACTTAAGGAACTATAAGATGTTATTGCTTGAAAGAAAAAGATGTTGGACAACAAATAAAGATATTTAAAGACTGGAGAGGGGGGGCAAATGTCACAATTAGAAAAAAATATAGTGGTATCTGGATACTTTAGGCTAGTAAACTTGCCTTTGGTTCCTGGCAAAATTCTGAAACCTTTTTTATTAAAATGTATTGCTAGTGAACATGTGGAAATGGAATTGGTATTAATATAGAGCCAGCATCTCTTGATGAAGAACAGTCCATACCAGACTAATCCTGTTTTTTCCTTTTTTTTTACTGATTTGTTGATAAACTCAATTAATAAAATAGATCAGATGTTGTTTGCCTAGATTTATAAAAAAATATGTGATAGTTTTTTACTCTTGTAGAAAAGATGGAGAGCTATGAACTATAACAAAATATAATTAGTTGTAAAAAGATTGAATGCCTAGGCTTGAGGACTAGTCTTTTAAAGGTTCTGTGTTAGCTTTTGAGGACATCTCTGTTGGAGTTCCTCAGGGATCAATGCTTGTCCCTATGTTTTTAATATTCTCATCAATATGAATAAATCCATAAATGGCATGTTGATTGGATTTGTCTGTGACACAAAATTAGCATGAAGAGTTAGCATATTCTTTGTGAAAGTTTCTATAGTCATTATAATTGTAGAATGTTTAGTTGCATCAAAAGGTAACATTTTGTAGATGGAAAGAATTAATTGTGATTTGAGGATTCTTTGACCCCATCTTTGGCTAAAGTTAGAAGCCCCGGCATGTGCCCTGGCCAGCCTCAGGTGGTGCTGCCTCCTCGACAGCACAGTACTCCACCCACCTGGCTTAGACACCTACGTGGGCCTGGCCAAATTATAATGATTGAAAGCCTGGTGAGGGTAGTCAGGTGACCTTCAGCACATGGAAGCTGGGAGGCTAGCAATTCTTCAGCCGCCTTTTAATTCTGTCAATCAGGGCTGCCAGCTAATTAGGGGTGTGTGTGTGTGTGTGTGTGTGTGTGTGTGTGTGTGTGTGTGTGTGTGTGTGTGTGTGTGTGTGTGTGTGAGAGAGAGAGTGGAGTGAGTGAGTGGAGTGAGAGAGAGAGAGAGAGAGAGTGGAGTGAGTGAGTGGAGTGAGAGAGAGAGAGAGAGAGAGAGTGGAGTGAGTGAGTGGAGTGAGAGAGAGAGAGAGAGAGAGTGGAGTGAGTGAGTGGAGTGAGAGAGAGAGAGAGAGAGAGAGTGGAGTGAGTGAGTGGAGTGAGAGAGAGAGAGAGAGAGAGAGAGAGTGGAGTGAGTGAGTGGAGTGAGAGAGAGAGAGAGAGAGAGAGAGTGGAGTGAGTGAGTGGAGTGAGTGAGTGAGTGGAGTGAGTGAGTGAGTGAGTGGAGTGAGTGAGTGGAGTGAGTGAGTGAGTGAGTGGAGTGAGTGAGTGAGTGGAGTGAGTGAGTGGAGTGAGTGAGTGGAGTGAGTGAGTGAGTGGAGTGAGTGAGTGAGTGGAGTGAGTGGAGTGAGTGAGTGAGTGGAGTGAGTGGAGTGAGTGAGTGAGTGGAGTGAGTGAGTGAGTGGAGTGAGTGAGTGAGTGGAGTGAGTGGAGTGAGTGGAGTGAGTGAGTGGAGTGAGTGGAGTGAGTGAGTGGAGTGAGTGGAGTGAGTGAGTGGAGTGAGTGGAGTGAGTGAGTGGAGTGAGTGGAGTGAGTGAGTGAGTGAGTGGAGTGAGTGAGGGAGTGAGTAGAGGGAGTGAGTGAGTGGAGGGAGTGAGTGGAGGGAGTGAGTGGAGGGAGTGAGTGAGTGCCCTGTTTCTTGTGAGAGAGAGGGTTTTCTGGACAGGAGAAGAGGAGAGATTCGCCATTCCTGTAGGCTCGATAAAGAGGGATAGACACAGTGCAGCCGAGTCTACTTGGTGTGATTTCAGGTTGTATTATTTTCCTTCCCCTATTCCCTTTTTCCCTTGTCCCTAGTTCTACTAATCGTACTTGTGTTTTAAATTTGTTCTTGTTAATAAACCCTGTTTTGTTTTTTGAAAGAGGCTGTTAATCTCCTTCTTTACCCCAATATTATTGCAAGCCACCTAATTAATGCTCCCTAATTAAAATTTGGCCCTTACATAGGAATAAATTGGATTTAAAAATAAATAAAATTGATAAATCTTACATAGAATAATTACAGCTTGACAGTACTTTGAAAAAACTGTTGAGTCAGTACTGTGACTGGATAGCCAAAAAAGCTAGAGGAAACTTATAGGTCAGAGTGTATCTGTAGTAGTGTGTTTATGTCTGGGAACTATATTTTAGCAAACATCATCAACTGGAATATCATCTAGAGGAAAGTAAGCAGGATGGTGAAGATCTTTTAAATTGCTATCTTATGAGACTTGGTTAAAGGAATTAGGTGGAGGTGGAAATGCTGATGCTCTATTGTATTTGAAGCACTATTACTTGAATAGGGAATAAATAGACTTGTCCTGTTTATCCTCAAAGGATAGAAGTAGGAGCAATGGGTGGAAATTGAAGGGATGCAAATTTGGGTTTGATGTATAAGAGAAGCCTTCTAACAATTAGAGCAATTCAAATATCTGTGATTCCCTATTGATTAGAGAAATGCAAGTTAAAACACTCAATACTACACTTACTAGCTGTGTGACCCTGGGCAAGTCACTTAACCCCAATTGCCTCACTAAAAAAAAAAAAAACAAAACAAAAAAGCAATCAGTACTAACTCACATATATTTGATTGGCTAATAGGATAAAAAAAAAATGACAAATGATGGAGGAGATGTGAGAAAACTTAGACATTGTGGGTGGCTAAAATTAGCCCTGGGCTCTCAGGGTTTTTCTCTGAGTAGGGCTGGCGTTCCACCCCTTGGGCCTTGGAACGTTTGGGGAGGCCAGCTCCCTCTCCCCTGAGGGGATATACCTGGAGATCCCAGGCTCACCCTGGCCAGCCCCTGGTGTGGCCCGTGTGGAGGCCCCAAGCACGCAGTGGGGGGCATGGCCCCCTCGAGTCCGGGGCGTGGCCAATGAATTAGCTTGGTGCAGATGGTGGGCATCTCCAGCCTGTGTTTCCTGTGAAAGAAAGGGTTTTTAATGTGGAAGCACAAGTGATGCCTGAGCAGCTTTTTTCAGTTAGTAGGGGAGATGAGGAGACTTAGTGAAGCAGAGGAGGTGGCTGACAATGAAAGTGAAGAAACTACAGAGAAAGAAATGAAAGGGAATAAAGCTAGAGAGAAAGGAGGCTGAGTGAAAGGGACACTGAGAAAAATAGACTGAGAAAGGGGACTGAGAAAGGGAATGCTATGGAGAGTGGGGGTGGCTGACAGTAAGGAGGAGACAAGAAAGCACAAGCAGCGAGAGTGGGACAGCTGCGGCAAGGGCCAGCAATACCTTCAGGTGAGAGACACGCAAGCAGAAGGAGAAAAAGTTAAAATGCACTCAGGTCATGTATTTCTTGCTTTTATTTCTAAGTTTGTTCCTTATCAATAAACCCTGTATTTGCTTTAAAATAAAAGAGGCTTCCTAATCTTTTTCTAATCAGGCTGGGAGAGGCAGTGGGGGAGAAAGAGCCTCCCAATAGGCTCTTCCCATATTAAATTAAAAGCAGTCAGATAGCCAGCAAGGAATTCACAGATTAGGGCCTAGTTAAAATAATTTTTTACAACACTAATACACTGTTGGTGGATTTGTGAATGGATCTAATAATTATATAGAGTAATTCAGAACTATACCCAAAGGTCTATGAAATCATGCATGCCCTTTGACCTAGCAATATCACTACCAGGTCTATATCCAAAAAGAAATAAAACAAAAAAAGAAAATTGCTATATATGCACAAAAAATATTTCTAGCAGCTCTTTTCTGGTGGCAAAGAATTGGAAATTGAGGGGATGCCCATCAAATGGGAAATGGCCAAACAAGTTGTGGTATATTATTGTGATGGAATACTATTGCCCAATAAGAAATAAGCTAGATGCTCTCAGAAAAATCTGAAAAGACTTACATGAACGCATGCAAAGTGAAATGACTAGAACTAGGAGAAAATTTTATACAGTAGCAGCAATATTGTAGGATGATCAACTGTGAATGACTTAGCTATTCTCAGCAATACAGCGATCCAGGACAATTCTGGAGGACTTATGACAGATGTTAAGGGTTAAAATTCTAGCTAGTCTGTCTAAAATATCTAATGAGTGGTTGCCAATCAATTACAAGCTTTAGCAAGAGTTAGACTTTTAAGCATTTATTAAGGAGAATAAGAATTTGGTAAAGAGAGAGAGAAAGGCCTAGATTCCTATCTATTAAAGGGAGAGCACATTTCTAGCTCCCTTCTCCACCAGAGTCCAGAGGAAAGAGCGCCTCCGTCTCCTCCCACTAGTCCGCGTCACTTCCTGATACCAAAGAAAAGACTCCTGGTCTTGCCCTCAAAGACCTTCGCTTCATGGGCAGAACTCTTCTACAGTAAGTATCCAGCAGGTGGCGTTATTCCAATCGTTACAGTCCCCCCTGTTGTTCCTCAAGAAACAAAATGTTTCCTTGACGGAACAGTAAAAACAATATAATAACTATTGCTAACTAATAATATGTGAACAACAATATAGAAAAGGAAGAGAGGAAAGTTTTGTCCAGAGGGGCGATTTTTTTTTTGTCCTCATGAACCGACGCTTTGACATTAGTCTTGCAAAGGGAGGGCCTCTGCAGAGAATACATGTTACAGATGGTGTATATTATAACAGAAAGAGAAAAAAAAACACAACAAAAACAACAAATCAAAACTGTTCATTTAAAGTCTCTGAAAGTCTTTTCTTAGATGTCCTCTAGGTGTAGTCGTGGAATGGAAGTCTTTTCAGGGGTTGAGGTGTAGATGCTGGTAATCAGCCAGGAAAACTTCCTACAAAATTGAGCTTAACACAGCTTTAAAATAGCTTTGTCAATAATCAAATCAAACAATGAAAGTTCTCAAAAACATGTCTAAGGGAATTCAGAATCTTAGTTGTTACACATGAAACATATAATAAAACAAAAATTGAAACATTCTTTAAAATTATAATATTACTATAGTCCCCCCCTTATGGAGGGTAATTGAGAAGACAATTGCTGCGATATTAATTATTAAAAATAATTTTTTATCTTTGTTTCATCACTTTTTGCATCATCTGCCTAATTATCCTCATGCCATTATGAGAAATTAAAAAATCTAATATAATTGGTAATAGATGTCAAGGCCAAATTCAACACTGTATTTATCATGACACCTGAGATAATTATGGGGGTTACCATAAAAGAACAGAGAAATGATGGGATATGAGCATTCCCACACTTGAGGAAAATGTACTGCCCATACAGTATGCCAGGCTTAAAATAGGTGGATGGAATATACATCCATGCCACCGAACATATTGGAGGAAACTGAGTCAGACTTAATCAGATCCATGGGATTGAGATATCCATGGCATCAGGCATATAGGAGGGAGCATAGAAGCCAGGTGTAGAAGTGAGATGGGTGGGATCAATACTTCCAGCCATCTGTACAATATTGTGGGGAAAAATAAAATAAAATATTAAACCAAGAGAATCCAACCTCAACATTTGTCAAAAGCCGTTCCCTCGGCCATACCTTGACTTCATGCATGTCTCCCCTCATGTGACAGTTCAGTGTCTGCTCTTGCATGTATTCCTCTTGTGATTGGATGGCATCTTGGCCAACTGGCATCTGATAACTCAGAATAAAGGCAATTAATGTCTTAAATGATAAGTTCCCATAATCCAAGTCTCATATGGATTTAAAAATTGAGGATAATAAATGATTGCAAAAAATGCAAATACATCTTGACTCAGAACACAATATATAATTATGCAACAATTTCAAATAATACCCCCTTTTTTTTTTACTTAGTATACAATTACTTTTGTGAAAAATCAGAACATATTTAAATACAAGTTAAAGCACAACAGAATCTCAAAGAAGACTTTTTTTTTGAAAAAAGAAAACTTTTACAAATGTTCCCCTCTTTTTATTTTTCTTTGAAATATGCTTATCAAAAATAATACTTCTAGAATCAATTTACACTTGCCATGGCAACCAATTTGCCAAGGAAATGCTTTAAAGAGTTTGATCAAATAATCAGTTGAGAGAAAAAAAAAATAACAAAAACAAATAACTCAGAATATGGGAGCACAATACTCCTAGAATTAACATTGTATAATAAAATCAAAACCATCTTGCAATGTTTCAAAATTAGAGAGATGAATAAATAGAAAAAAATACACATGGAACAATAAAAGACAATGAAATTCAAACTAGGGAAATCTAAATGAATATGAACTTAATATTAATAAGAGTATTACAAAATATAAACTTGATCGCATGACTATAAAAAGCTTTTACAAATATTCTCCTTGTTTTAGAAACTAAGTATAAGACACAATCTCAAAAGCATGAAAATCTCTATGAAAATAAACCCATACCATTAATTTCAAAATGTATATATAATAGCACAGAAATCCTATGTAACCTCTGAACTGATACTATCACTCTGAGTGAATTCAGAACACTTTTGATTCCGGTATCTAAAATCCCCAATACTCATATCAATACCTTGCTGCTTACTTCTACATTTCTGTACAATATATACCCTTCCATGGCAAAAGAAGCAGAGTCTTGAACTATGTTGATGATTGTCATTCTTATTCAGCTTAAGTTTTTTCTTCTTTAACCCCTCTATATTGTCTGTCAGTCTTTTCACCATACAAATGCTTTATAAGATTACTAATTAAAGACAAAAGCAGGTTAGCAAAATTATGAACAAAACAAGCATATCTGGAATTTAAAGGGTTTTCTAAGGTTGTCTCAGAAGCACAGCCAGGCTGGGGAAGGGCTGAGCCTGAAGCTGCAAATGTAGTTAGAGAAAGTTGAGCATGCGCATCAGATCTCTGGATTTCCCAGGCAGGGGAAGCAATGGGCTTGGCCATGGGAGGAGTAGAGGGTGGGGTCTGGGGAGGAGGGGAGGGACCAGCGCAATTTGAATCAGACTTGATTTTGAACTCAGGCCTGGATTCTTCTTCCCCCACTTGGCCTCTAGGTGCTAGGGGATTAAAAGCTTCAAGAGGGTGGGTCATTGCCTCAGGGCATGCAAAATTAGAGCAACAATTAGTGTTAGAACTGGGAAAAGCTGCGGGAATCTCTTCAGCTTTCTCTGAAAAAGCATGGTTGGGAGAGGGAGAGATATTTCCTTGTGTGAGTAAGTTGCTGGCTCTTTTAACAAAAATAAAAAGAAAAATAGAAAATCCACAAAAACAAAGCATTAACATGATCTTATCTCCCATTTGTCTGGTTAAACAGACTAAAATCAAAAATAGGGTAATTAGGGAGTTTAAAAGGTCCATTCGAAAAAATTTAAAGGAAAACACAGCCAGTACACCAGTATTTAGCAGTTAAAGGGAGAGGGAGGGGAAATTTCTTACCCAACCAGAAGATCAGAAGAAGACTGAGGTTTAGCTTTCCGGTGGCGTCATTCCAATCATTACACAGAGAATGCCACCCATCCCCAGAGAGGGGAACTGATGGAGTCTGAATGCAGATAGAGGCATAGTTTGTTTATTTAATTTTTTTCAGGTCTTTAATTTTTTAAGTTTTGGTCTTTTTTCTTTTATAACTAATATGAAAATTTAAAAAAAGAAGAAAAAGAAAATCTGTAATTCCTTAGCATGTCAATGACCCAGAGGGTTCATAACTGTGAAGGATTCATGACTGAGAGAACTAGGGAGAAACATCTGGGCTTTTTCCCAAAGCTGCTGATAGGTTTGTTGTTGTTGTTTGTTTGTTTCTTTTGCAGGGCAATGAGGGTTAAGTAACTTGCCAAGGTCACACAGCTAGTAAGTGTCAAGTGTTTGAGGTTGGATTTGAAATCAGGTCCTCCTGAATCTAGGACCTGTACTTTATCCACTGTGCCACCTAGCTGCCCCTGCTGATAGTATTTCTTTAGCAATATAAAAACAAGCTTAGTATCTTGTTTGTACATATAGTTAATTCAAACTAGGAAGCTACTAGATAGCCTACACTTGCTCCCTATACACATAGTCACTTAAACTATAAGACCACTCTAGATGAGTTCACCTTTGTCAGATTTCCCCATCCTTGCTGGGCTTGCTAACTAATCAGTGGTTTATATTCTTGAAGGAAAGATAGACATTTGGAATGCTGATCACAACTGTTTATTAGCATTGTGGGGGAAGTTAAAGGGGTAAAAATAAATATGTAGTCCAGTCCAGCAGTACATTGGGATACATATATACACTTACACCAAAAGTAATTAAAAATGGGAATCAGAGGGGATGGGGAGAAAGAAGTGATAGTTCACAGAGAAGGGGAGAGAGCAATCACTCCCACCAATGTGCAAGGAGTCTTTTTCTCATCAGTGTCAAGCTATCTTTCAGTGAAAAACAGCAAGATTCTGTCAATAAGTGTTTTTTTTTCTTATTCTTTTGCAGGGCTTATTGGGCAAGTGGGTGGTTTGGGGCTCCAGCCAGTAGGCTTTTCAAATGATGCCTGGGTTCTAAGGGCTTCTGTTGCAAATACTGTAATGCCTATTTTCCTTCTGGTGGGTGCCTTTAATCACTAGGGATTAGGGCCCAGATTGTTAGTGTAAAACTTGATAAACGTGTTCACTTGCATCCCACCTCTCCTTATAGTGGTCTCCCTAGAAATGTTTCAGTATCTCTACTCAGCATGCTGAACCCATTCCTAATGTGAAAACTTATTGTTCTACTTTTGATAGATATAAATCTTACTACCTAACTGCTCTGATAATGAGGACCAAACTCTCTCTTCACTCTAAAAGAGGGAGGAAAAATGTAATGGAAATTTATATTCCAGATGGAGATTGGAGGAGAAACAGAGGTGATGTGACAGTGAGTGGTGTTCTGCAGTTGGTGTTAAATATGGAATTGGAGTTCAAAGCAGAGATTGACAAAATATTTAAGAAAGAAATTTGCTGTCACGCATAGTCCAGTTCTCAGGATTTAAGAGTTTAGTACTGAGAGACATATGACAGGTTGAGGTAGACCTGGAATGTGAATGCAATTTGTTGCTCTCAAAGGCTGTGCTGGTGTATAGGAATTTTAAACCTAGAAATGTGCCATCTGGCCCTGATTTCCAAATAAACTAAAAACATTTGCTTCTGTGGTATTACCAGGCAGTACTGTAGTTATTTGCATGTCATTCCTTTCTTCAGTAACTTCAATCAAATTTCCGTGGTGTTAGACACCATGCATGTTTCTAAGTTACCTTCATGGTTTCCAAGGTCTGGTTTTGTTAGGGTTCCTATGTTGAGATTTTCATCTTTTCTGGGTTAATAGTGGTACAGGTCCCAGGTCCTCTTCTCTAGTGTATAACCTTCCCATTCACTATAAACTGTGGTAAGATAATGGAATTTGGCAGACTGATTGGGATGGGCCACACCTGTCCTGTCCTGAGTGCTGTATGCTGCTGATGTCAGCAGGAAAAACCATTCTCCACAGGCAGTTTGAAGGACCATCCCTTTTGGGGGAGGGAGAGTAAACGCCCACTGAGGGGAGCTCAGTCTCTTTCCGGAGTCAATTTATTTCCAGTGGTTCAAGCTGCAGGAGCAGGCAGAAAGAGGTTATTTTTGTTCTGGCAGTTTGTCCTGTGGGCCTTGCCTGCAAAGCTGTTTCCCATTGAAGCTATGGACCCCAGGCGGTGAGTTAACATACGGGCCCTGCTCTTTTGAATTGCCTGAACTGGAAGTGAGTTTGGGAATTGTATAGATTTAGGTTAGAGTTAGGGGGATTATCTATTTTTCTTTTTCCCTATGCCCTTATCTTTGATTTTATTAATTTCACTTTTGCTGTTTATTTTATTCCCATTAATAAAACCTGATTCTTTTGTGGAAAAGAGTCTCCTAGGTTCCTTATCGGCCTAGGAGAAATATCTAAAAAGGCAGTTTGGAGGGGAGGGAGCTTTGGGCCTTAGAAGTCTCTCACTATTTCCGGGACCCCAATACTATGGCAAGCCACTCAATTAGCTCTCCCTATATCAAATTTGGCCCCAACAGAACTGAAGAGAACTCTTGAATCTAATAGGAGTCAAGGGCTTCCTTTATTCAATCAGAATTCCTATCCATCTACCAGCAAATGTAGATCTGTGTTCGAATTAATGTGGCTTCTGTAGGGAGGAGCAGAGCATTAGATGTTCAATCCAGAAGGGAGCTATAGTCAATGTGACACTAATTTGAACAAAAAGAAAGGATCCTGTTGTTCATTCTGTCAGTTTTTTTGAAGGTCTGTTAAGCTCAGAGAATCTCATATCTTGTTTGCAAAGATTCCCCTGAAATTCTCTAGGTGTCTTTGTTTCATGCGGCCTATTTGGCTGTATTCAATGCATCTTGTAAGTTGGGCTGTGCTTCCTTCATCTGTCCCAAATATTCCCCTATTTCAGTGTTATAGGGAGAGAGAGAACTGAGAATGAATATCATTCTGATTGCAAAAAGGCATATGATATGAAGGATGAACCAAGTTGTTATAGCAGAACTCCATAGTGAACAGAAGTTGCTCTTCCTAATGTGATAAAGTATAGCTATCAAAGATGTCTCTACTCTCACTAGAGCTGGTAATGGAAATGAAGAGATAAACTTTAACCTGGAGGGCAGTGACCAAGAGAGATTAAATGAGTTACTCAAATTGTTTACCCTAATCCAGTTTGAGGTAAGATGGGAAATCAGGAAAGTAGAACATTTTCTTAAGTTATCTTGAGTGTTGTTGTAAAGAATTAATTGTGATTTGAGGTTTTTATGACCCCATCTTCTGGCTAAAATTAAAAGCCTCAGCTCCCGCACTGACTGGGGCTCAGGTGCCGTGACTCCGAACGGGCATGGTGCTCCACCCACTGGCTGTAGCCGTCACAATGGTGCTGGCAGCTCACATCACCACGAGAAGTTGCCTAGATGGGCCTGGCAAAATTATAATGATTGGAAGCCCAGTGAGGGCAGTCATGTGACTGTCAATCAGGGCTGCCAGCCAATTAGCTTGGGGCTGTGTGTGGACAGCCTGGGGTTTGCTGGGAAGGAGAAGGGAAGAGATTCACCATTCTGGTGTGTGAGTTGGAGAGAGACGAGACATAGCTGTGTGCTCTGCTGAGCCCTGGGCAGTGGTGTGATCGCAGGTTGTATAATTTTCCTTTTCCCATGACATTTTTCCTTTGTTCCTAGTTCTATTAATCTTATTTTTGTTTTGAATTTCTTTTCCTGTTAATAAACCTGTTCTGTTTTTTGAAAGAGGCTATTAATCTCTTTCCTTGCCCCAATATTGTGGCAGTACAGAGTAAACCACATGACCTATATTCTTCACTAGCATCAATATAGATTCTTACTCCTATGAGTTTGGGATCCCAATAACAGGCTACTGTGACTTTTGCTCAGGGGAACATATGAATTAGGAGTGGTAGAAACAATCTTATATGTTTTCTATACTGGGTACTTTTTTCAAGTACATAGTGAAGATACCTGATGACATTTACTTTGAGACCAAGCTTCCAAAATTCTTGTGTGACTGCAAGGGTGATTCTGAGTGGCATTATATGTCAATTGTAAGCATGTTATAGAACAATCCCAGTACCCACCCATACAAGCACGCACAGGGAAGATATAGGCACAGAAGTCTGCCAGATCCTATGTATTCCCCTACTGAGAAGGTTGGGGAGGATGCTCTCTTTCTTGAGTGATGGGCAACTGAGCCTGAGAGTAGGAATTCTGTGTCAGTTGTTAGATGTGCTCAATAGTAGTGACTCTAACCCTCATTGCCCCACAAAAAAGCCAAAAACCAAAACAAAACAAAACAACCAAACAAAAAAAAATAGTACTGTCTCTGGGGGAATAGTAAGGAATATTCTCACTTTCTTAATAGAGTCTGATTATTGCTTTTAAGGGCCAGGAATGTATACTATGGAGAAATCCAATTGAGCAAAGGAAAGTCCTTTCCTCCTCCTGTTTAATTCTGAGCTCAATTTGTTCATTTGACCTAAGCTGAGACTTCTGAGATAAATGGCAATAATCTTAAGAGTTCTGAACTAAATAGGGGTGACTGACTAAGGAAGCTGCATGATCCTGAGAGTTCTGAATAAAATGGAATATTTCTAACAGTTGGGGGCTAAATGTTGGTTACCACTTACGAGATTGCATAGTTTTGAGCATTCTGAGATGAATGGTAACAATCCTAAGAGTTCTAAGCTAAATGGAGGTGCCTAATCAAGTGCTTGGGCAGTCCTGAGCTAAATGGCAGTTACCCTAAGACTTCAATTAAATGACAGTGTCAAAAAGATGGAAACAGATGCATAGCCCCAAGAATTATAAACTAAATGACAGTTTTTGTAATAGTTCTAAACTGAACTGTTGTGACCAACCTGGAATTTACTTGGTCCAGAGTACTTGAGTTCTGAGCAAAATGTTAATTGTCCTAAGAATTCTGAGCTAAATGGTAGTGACTCAATGTAAAGTTTATAGTGGTAACTAAAAGTTTTGAACTAGATTGCAATAGTCTTAAGAGTTCTGAACTAAACCATGGGATCATTCAGGAAGATATATTGTCCTGAGAGTTTTCAGCTAAATGGCACTAGTCTTAAATAGTTCTGAATTAAATGGTGACCACATACAAGTATACATGACATCGAGAATTCTGAGCTATGTGCCAATAGTCCTAAGAGTTCTGAGGTTAATGGTGGTGTCCAGACAGGAGGATGAATGGTTTTGAACGTTCTGTGGCAAATGATGGTTACCACCCAGGAGGTTGATGGTAATGAGAGAGCTGAGCTAATAGAAAAAACCCTAAGAGGTATAATCTAAATAGAGGTGATTAAACAGGACATTGCCTGGCCCTTTGAGTTCTGAGCTAAATGCCAGTAGTCCTAAGAGTACTGAGAAAAATGGTGGTGAATACCTGGAGGTTGTTTGGTGCTAATTTCTCAGCTAAAAAGCTCTAGTTTTTAGAGTTTGAAGATGAATGACCAGGAGGTGGTATGGTCTTGAGAATTCTGAGCTAAATGGCCTTAATCCCAAGAATTCTCAAATAAATTGTGCTAACCTAACTAGGAGGTTCATGATGCTTCAAATTATGGGATAAATATTAATAAATAAGAAAAAGCAATAATAAAGCAGTAATAAGAGTTCTGAGCTAAAAAGAAACACTAACCAGAAGGCTTCAAGATGCTGAGAATTTTGAGTCAAATGCCAGTGACTCAGAGGAAGATTGGTGGTTCTGAGATAATAGGAATAGTCTTAAGGATTCTGAGGGGGTGGCTAGGTGGCGCAGTGGATAAAGCACCGGCCCTGGATTCAGGAGTTCCTGAGTTCAAATCCGACCTCAGACACTTGACACTTACTAGCTGTGTGACCCTGGGCAAGTCACTTAACCCCCATTGCCCCACCAAAAAAAAAAAAGAATTCTAAGAGTCTTAAGGATTCTGAAATAAATGGTGGTGACTAACAAGGAGGCTGTATGGTCCTGAGATTTTTTTATCTAAATGGAAATAGTCCTAAGATTTCTGAGCTCAATGATGGTGGCCCTAGAGGAGTGGTAAATATTCGAAAGACTGTATGGTCTTAGAAGATTTGAACCAAATTGCAGTAGTTCCAAAAATTCTGAGCTAAATGGAAGTGACTGTACCATAGGTTCCATGGTTCTCAGAGTTCTGAGGTAAATGGCGGTAGTCCTTAGAGATCTGAGCTACCAGTGACTAACCAGCAGTTTCCATACTTCTGAGCTAAATGACAACAATCTAAGAGTTCTGTCTTTTATGGTAATGATCACACAGGCATTTGCATGATTTTAAGAGTTTCTAAGCAAAATAGCAATAAACCTAAGAGTTATGGGTTTTATGGAGGTGACTGACTAGGAGTTTGCATGGTTTTGAGATTCTGAGTTAAATGATGCTGAGCACCCAGAAAGTTGTGTTCATGTGAGTTCTGAGCACTAAATGACAATAATCCCGAGAGTACTGAGCTATATAGAAATCATTAACTAGGAGATTACATGGACCTGAGAGTTCTAAGCTAAATAGCAATAATCCTAGGCATTCTGAACTAAATGGTTAAGGTACTGACTAGGAGGTTGCATAGTTCTTAGACACCTAAGCTAAATGTTGATGACTACCTAGGATTTTGCATGGTCCTGAGTTCTGAGCTCAGTGGCAATAGTTCAAAGTGTTTGAGTTAAATAGAGATAACTAAGTAGGTAGTTGTATTATCCTGAAAGTTCTGAACTGAATGGCAATAATCCTAAACATTCTGATTTAAGTGGTAGTTACTGCCCAGAATGGCAGAGTTCTGACCAAAATGCACTAGTATTAATGGTTCTTTCTCTGGAAGTGAGTAGGACTTTTCATCATAAGTCCTTCAGAGTTATCTTGGATCATTGTATTGATAAGAATAGTTGGGGGCAGCTAGGTGTCAAAGTGGATAAAGCACTGCTCCTGGATTCAGGAGGACCTGAGTTCCAATCTGGCCTCAGACACTTGACACTAACTAGCTGTGTGACCCTGGGCAAGTCAACTTAACCCTCATTGTCCCACAAAAACAAACACAAAAAAATCCAGATAATTCTAGCTGATGGTTTTAGATAAATATTATTATTTGAAGGTAAGCTTGATTTATTCCTATGGTTTCTAGTGTTTTTAATAGGAATGGGAGCTTTATTTTGTCAAATGGCTTGTGCAATTTCTTTTTCTAAAATTGGGTCATATAAGCATTTTATTTCTTATAATTTGGGTAATTTATATTTTTGTATTTCATTTAGATTGTATTAGATTGTCATTTAGATTTGTAATTCTTTTAGATTGTCAATTTTATTGGCACATAATTGACATATCTCCTAACAATTGCTTTAATTTCCTCTTCATTGGTGGTGAGTTCACACTTTTCATTTTTGATATTAGTAATTTCCTTTTTTTCCTTCCCTTTCTTTGAAAGATTAAGCAATAATTTATATATTTTACTAGTTTTTTCATATAATCAGCTTCCAACTTTATTTAGTTCAATGGTTTTCTTAGTTTCAATTTTATTAATCTCTCTTGATTTTCAGGATTTCCAATTTTATGTTTTTAATTTGTTCATGTTCTGGTTTAATGCCAAATTCATTGATCTGCTTTTTCTCTATTTTATTGATGAAAGCATTTAGAGATATAAATTTTCCCCCAAGCACTGCTTTGACTGTATCACATAAGTTTTGATATGTTGTTTCATTGTTGGCATTTTCTTTGCCAAAAATAATTTCAATGAATTATTGTTTCTATTATTTGTCCTTTGACCCACTTAGTTATTTTAGGATGAGATTATTTCATTTCCATTTAATTTTTAATCTCTCAATGGTCCAGTATTGAATAATTTTTATTGCATTATGATCTGAAAAGGATGTTTAGAATTTCTGCTTTTTGGCATTTGGTTGTGAGGTTTTCATGTCCCAATACATGGTCAGTTTTTGTGTAGTTGTCATGTACTGTTGAGGAGGTATATTTCTTTCTATTCCCATTCAGTTTGCTCCAGACATCTTATCATATCTGACTTTTCCAGAATTTTATTAACTTCCTTAACGTCTTTCTTTTTGTTTCTTATCTTTTCTTTACTCTTCTCTTCACTTTTCTTTCTTTCTTTCTTCTTTTTTTTTGTTTTGGTTGTTGTTGGTTAGATTTATCCAATTCTGAAAGGGGAAGTTCCCCAATAGTATAGTTTTATTATTCAATTTCTCCTTCAACAGTTTAGATGCTATACCATTTGTTGCATATCTCTTAAGTATTGATGTCTTCATTGTCTATGGTTCAGCCAGATATAGTTTCCTGGTTTATCTCTTTTAATTAGATGTATTTTTGCTTTTGCTTTGTCTGAAAATCATGATTTCTACCCCTGCTTTCTTTGATCTATCTGAAGTATAATATATTCTGTTCTAGCCCCTTACCTTTACCTGTGCATATCTCTTTCATTCAAATGTGTTTCTTGTAAACAACATATTGTAGCATTTTGGTTTTTAATCCATTCTGCTATCCATTCTGTTATAAATGTAAATGGGATGAACTCAACCATTGGGTGAGTTTATCTATTTACATTTACAGGCATAACTCTTTATTTCCATCCATGCTATTTTTTGATTGTTTCTTCCCTCCTACTTCATCACCCGTTCCTTCCTTACAAGTGTTTTATTTCTGATCACCTCAATATCCCCTCTCTTTTATCAGTCCCCTCTATGCCTTCTATTCCTCATCCCTCTTTTACTTCCTTATAGGGTAAAATAGATTACTGTATCCAAGTGAGTGTGTATGTTATGATTGTAGCTCCAAGATATTTGAATTGTTTGTTTTTGGTTGCTTGCAATACTTTCTCCTTGATATGTGGGCTCTGGATTTTAGCTATAATGAGGGTTTTCATGTTGGGATCTCTTTAATGTGGTGATCAGTGTATTCTTTCAATTTCTATTTTGCCCTCTAGTTCTAATGTATCAGGGAAGTTTTCTTTTTTTTTTTTTTTTTGGATCATAGCTTTCAGGTAGTCCAGTGATTCTTATATTATCTCTGCTGCATTTATTTTCTAGGTCAGTTGTTTTTCCAGTGAAAAATTTCACATTTTCTCCTATTTTGTTCCTTTAAATTTTTTATTTTATCATATCTTGATGCATCATAGAATAATTGTTTTCCATTTGTTCAGTTCTAGTTTTTAAGGAATTATTTTCTTCAGTGGCCTTTTGTACTTCCTTTTCTATTTGGCTAATTCTGTTGTTTAGGGAGTTATTTTTCTCTGTAAATTTTTGTATATCTTTTACCATGCCATTGACTCCTTTTTCATGATTCTTTTGCATTATTCTAATTTATTTTACCATTTTTCCTTCTATTTTTCTAAATTACTTTTTAAGTCCTTTTTAAGCTCTTCCAAGTATTTTTTTTAGGCCTCAGACCAATTACATTTTTCTCTGAAACTTGACCTGTAGTCATTTTGGCACTATTATCCTCCTCTAAATTTATGCCTTGATCTTCCCTATCACCATAGTAACTGTATATAGTAGTTTTGTGTATGTGTGTGTGTGTGGGGGGGTGTGGTACATTTATATGCCTTTTTTGTGACTTGATGGGTTGTGGGTTTTTTTGGTTTTTGTTTGTTTGTTTTTTGTGAGTCTCACTCTCTAGTCCCACAGCATTCCAAGTTTTTGTGCTAGGGCTCTGGGTTTTACTGGTATCTTTCACTGGGTATCATGGTTTAGCTGCTTCCTTACTCTGTAGTGTAAGCTTCCCTTTTGGCTTGGATTGAGGGGAGGAGGTCCTCCCTGTTGACTTCCTCTAGCTATGGGGTTTAACTGCTGGCTTTATGTAGGGGTGGGGCCTTACTGTTGAGTTGCTATAATAAGTCTTTCAGGTAGCTGGCCTTGGAGGAGGGATCTTTTTGCTGCTATGGCCCAGGGGTGGTACTCTGCTGCTAACTTGCTGCATCAACTTGGCCTCTCTGTTATCAGGCTGTGTAAGAATAATTTTGTTCCTGCCCAAGATTTGGGGTCCCATGCTTCTGGATTGTTAGGAAAAGAGTCTTTCTTCTGATAGGCCCCAAGGGCAGGATCTTGCTATTAGCCAGGGTAAGGGTGGGGCTTCACTACTGGTCAGCAGTGGGTTCAAGGCTTCCATGGTAGTTTGTAATGTGAGGGTGTGGGGGTGCATTCCCTGGGGTGGGGCCTTGCTGTGTAGCTCAGACTGCTCACTTTCCTAGGGGGCTGCTGCTTTTTGGGAGGGTGGGGCCTCACTGGTAGATTGCCTCAGGCTTAAATCCTTGCTGCAGGTCACCTGCTAGGAGGCTGGTTGCTGCTGATGATGTTGCTGCCCTTGGATCTTACTCCCCTTCCACCTAAGTAAGATAGACCTTTTCCTACAGGGCTAGTAAGCTGCTTTCCTGCTACTGGTACAATTCTGAGGCAGTTTTCTAGTGGTTTGGAGAAGATATTTGGGAGGACTTAACAGGATTCCTTCCTCACTCAACCATCTTGGCACTGGAAGTCCAGGTAATTTAAGTAGAATTGCCATTTTTACCATATTAGCAAAACCCACCCATGACAATTAATATTCTCCAATCATTAAAATCTTAATTTATTTGTATAAAAATTGTTTTATAATTATGGTCTATTAGATCCTGGGTTAGTCTTGGCAGGAAATCCTCCCAGGTGGTTTATAATATCAAAAGTTATTATTATTATTATTATTATTATTATTATTATTATTATTATTATTATTATTATTTTGGCAGGGCAATGAGGCTTAAGTGACTTGCCCAGGGTCACATAGCTAGTAAGTGTCAAGTCTCTGAGGCCGGATTTGAACTCAGGTCCTCCTGAATCCAGGGCTGGTGCTTTATCCACTGTGCCACCTAGCAGCCCCCTGAAGTTATTTTAAGAGAAATATTTCTTACCATCCCTTCTTTAAGGGCTTTGCTTGTAATATAAAGAAATTATGTACCTGAATTTTTTACCCTGCTACTTTGTTAAAATTATTAATTATTTTAACTAATCTTTCAGTTGAATATCTAGGATTCTTCAAGCATACCATTATGTCATTCACAAAAGAGAGTTTTATTTACTTATTACCCATTATAATTCCTTCAATTTCTTTTCTCCTTTTCTATAGCTAAAATTTCTAGTACAATATTGAATAATAGTGGTGATAATGGGCATTCTTACTTCACCCCTGATCTTGTTGGGAAGGGTTCTAATTCATCCCCATTACGAATAATAGTTGCTGATGGTTTTAGATGGATTCCACTTATCGTTTCATGGAAAGTTCTATTGATTCTTATGTTCTCTTGTATGTTTAATAGGAATTGATATTTTATTTTTTTCAAAGGCTTTTTGTACATCTCTTGATATAATCATATGATTTCTGTTGGTTTTGTTTTTGATACATTCATTTGTTATTGATACATATGCTGATAGTTTTCCTAACATTCAACCAATCCTGCATTCCTGGTAAAATTTCACTTGGTCATAGTGTATGATTTTTCTTATGTATGGCTGTAAACTCTTCGTTAGTCATTTATTCAAAATTTGTGCATCAATATTCATTAGGGAAATGAAGCTGGGAGAGACATCCTGTGAAATATAAGGCTGTTCCCAAAACCCATACACAAAATAAACTTATTTTATGTTTTTTCTATGTAAAATTTCTTTTGAAGAGAATATAAATTTGAGGAATGTGCATTTATCTTTGAACCCTTTCTTTCCTTTACCTCCCAAATCAATTGGTTGTTAACCTAGTCACTTTTGTTTATTTCAACATTTCTTCTGTTTTCTTCTTTTTATTCTAACGTTATCCAAATCACCCATTACCAGTAAATGAATAAATAAATAAATAAAACTGCCTAACTAGTTTTACTTTGACACTCTCCTTCCTACCTATCCTTCTTATGATCATAAACATATATATTTTAAAAAATCATTCTGGTCACATTTTTTGGCTCAAAATTCTTGAGTAGCTTTCTTAAAGTAGCTTTCTTCAAGCTTTGTTTAGCATTTAAGGTCCTTAAGAATCTGAAGCCACCCTATCTCTTCAACCTTAATCAACATATTCTCTTTCAAGTACTCTACATTCTGGCTTAACTTTCTGGAAAACTAACACAATTGAAACTAAGCACCCTCTGCTTTCCTACTTTCATCTCTTGACTTAAGGAGGCCTCTTGTCTTCCCTCCTATTCCTCTGCCTATTCAGTATGACTGTTTATTGAATCTTTACTTACTTTTAGAAGCAACTCAAATGACAGTTACTCAATTAAGCCTCCTCTTATCCCTACAATTCCCAATCACTGATTCCTTTCAGATCCTTCAAAGCCCATATTGCTTTTATCTTTCTAATGCATTTAGGGTCTAGTAGGTTGTATTATAGTTAGTTATGTTTGGATCTTATTCCCCCTGTCTAGTTCATATATTCCATGAGCCTTAGATACTCTTGCATTAAATAAACTTTATTTCTCTCTGAGCACATGTGCACAATAATTTTTGAATGAAATCGAATTACATTTTTATCACAGCCATTAACATAAACTTAAAAAAAAAAACACAGTGGATTGTATTTATGAAAGATTACTGTGCCAGGCAGAGTACAAAGGAGCCTAAATTTAGAACTTGATTAATGAGAGTTGAAAGATAACAAAAAGAAAATTTATGTAGACACATAATAAAACCATAGCT
The DNA here is from genome assembly GCF_019393635.1 of Dromiciops gliroides. NCBI lineage: Eukaryota > Metazoa > Chordata > Mammalia > Microbiotheria > Microbiotheriidae > Dromiciops > Dromiciops gliroides. The sequence continues at coordinate 134,734,020 of NC_057863.1, read as the reverse complement.
CTTCATACAGAGATATCAAGACAAGTCAAGTATTTGCATTAACCTTAATTTGTTTCTCTTGACATATAAGCAGCCCCAGAAGATTGGGACTTGACACCACTCTGTTAACCTTTAGCTTAGAATAAATCTTGTTGCTATACCTTGCCTCTTAGTTACGTGAAAACCAAGCTATTTTTATCCTTTTATATTCCTTAATCAGTCTCTGAACCAGCCACTGTATAACCAAAAAGCTTTAGAGACAGATTTCAATTTGGCAGTAAGGAAACAGAATCTCAGAGAAGTTAAATGTGATTTGTCTATGGTCACTCAAGTAATGGGTAGCAGGTGGAGCTTGTATCCAGATCCTATCCCTTGAAACCCAGTCCTTATTCCACTATACCAGACTGTCTTATCTTATGCAGATTTACCCAATAAGGAAAAGCTTTTAAGTTTCTGTATCTAGCAAGCTACAATTGTTCCTAAACCTTCTATATTTTACTAAACCCTAGTCTTGTGAATAGAACTTAACTTAATTGATGCTCCATTAGGAATGGACAAATATACTTGAATACTTTTTACAACATCTTAGCGATATCAATAAAGACAAAAAAAAAAGTGTTGTGAAAATGTTTATAAGTATAAAATAGCTATTCTTCAGCTCAATTTCTTTCACCCTTTCCAGACCTGAGCAATTCCCAAATAATAGAGAAGGGGTATCAAACCTAGGAGTTGTGGAAACTGCATAATTCAATTTGCCTGTGTCCCATGTCCCCTTTTCCTACAAGCAGACAAAAGAGGCAGGCAGTATTTGACAATTTGGAACTCATGTTGAAATCAGGCATTCAGTAGATTTTTAAGTCAACTTAAGTCAGTATACCTCAAAATATGGGGTAGTCAAGGTAGAACTGCTGAAGTGATGCCTTTCTCTTCAGTTTTCTGTGACTGCCAGTGATCTCTCATTATTTGTAATCTCCACTGGTTCTTGCTTTTCTACCCTGGCATTTTTGTGACCTTGAGAGTTTCTGAGACAGCCCTCCCTTACAGCACATTTTCCTGGCTCTAGGCCAGTGCTCGAACTCATGTAAAATAGAGAGGTGATGTGTTGTAGTATACAGGAAACTAATTTGGGAGTCAGGAAGACTTGAGTTAAAATTGTACATTTGATATTCTCAGAAGTAGAATGGTTTGGGAATTATAGAAATTCTGAAATGATGACAGGATACTGCAACATAGCCTCAGACGCTTAATAACTATATAACCCTGGGCAAGTCACTTAGCTTTTTTCTATCTCAGTTTCTTTAAATGTATAGTGGTAATAAAAATAGTACCTATCTCCCAAGGTTGTTGTCAAGATCAAGTGAGATAATATTTGTAAAGCTCATAGTGACTTATGTGAGAAAAAAATTTTTAATAATGGATTTCTTGGGAGGACCCAGAGATCAGTTTCAGGCCTCCCACTCCCCTGTTTGGGACAAACACAAGGGAACAAAAGAAATGGAGATAGATTCTGTGAAGGACTTATGGGATCAAACCGCACCTAGATAATGGACTTTCCCTTTGCTCTTCAGCAAGGATCTTTTACATTTTTCTTCCTGATGTCATTGGTAGAGTTCATTTTAATTTGGACATGACTTAAGTAAGTCATGTCAACCAATGGAATTGAATGATGCTAACCAATTAGCTTTGATCAATGTATAATGACCCACCTCTATCAAAAAAGGATAAAAACTCTTAGAAAAGTCCATGGGCTCTCCCTCTCTCTTGGTATGCACACTTGGCTCTCTGGTGAGTAGGTCTTCTGAACTCTAGTGTCTCTTTGAGACCATGTGTTTTCTCCCTGGGAGAAAGCATGGATCTTTTGTCCTGTTCCAGCTAACTGCCATGCTGAAACTCTCTCCCTGGTTTCTCTACAACATGGCCTGAGACTCTGAGAAGTTAGGGAGACATGCGGTAAATTCTTTACTGGTATGTATAATGTTAATTAATAATTAATAATAAATGCTTACTACCACAACTAATATATATATATATATAAAACACATACACATATACATATAAAACTAACAGTTTTTAAAAGCACACTTGCACATAGTAGATGCTTGGTAAAAAACAGATTTTCTTACTTCCAGTAAATATATGATTATATATTCCTATGGTCAAACACCTTTATTTATCAAATGATAAACAGTTGACATTTAAATGGCATCTTAGCATTTTCAAAGCACTTAGTATGAATGATCTCATTCTGCTACTTATAGTTTCATAACTTGAGCAAGGTAATGGCCGTTTTTATAAAGATGAGGATCAGTAAAGTTAAGTGTCAGTCTCAGTGCTCTTTCCAGTCACCCTTCTTGCTCCATGTTGGGAAAAGGGGGCCTTTTCAGAACCCCACCGAAATGAATAGTAGTTTAAGGGCTAATTACTATTTTTTTGTGGGGCAATGGGGGTTATATGATTTGCCCAGGGTCACACAGCTAGTAAGGCCAGGTTTGAACTCAGGTCCTCCTGAATTCAGGGACAGTGGTTTATCAGTTGTGCCACCTAGCTGCCCCTAAGGGCTAATTACTATTAACTATGCTTAGATGAAGGAAACTTTGGGGGTCCTAGAAGAAGCTTCTTTGTGCTAATACAGACACTCAGATACAACTGACAAGGAAAGAGCAGGTGAAGTTAGGAATTATACAAGCAACTTATCTCTCTCTCTCTCTCTCTCTCTCTCTCTCTCTCTCTCACACACACACACACACACACACACACACACACACACACACACACACACACACAAAATCTGTAAGTGGCCTTGGTATTTATATCTCTTTTATCTTATGAAGGCTTGGATTCAAAGGGA